>NC_057810.1:61011282-61023330 GCF_018294505.1 Triticum aestivum | reverse complement strand
CGAGGGAGAGAACAGAGAGTGAGGGGAGAGGCAGAGGGGGTTGCGGGGCGTCTCCAGACGCGTCGGGGGCGCCTCGGTGGCAAGCAGGAGGTGGCCAGGGCATCGCCAGCGCTCGCCACCGAGCTGCTTCGGGGCGAGGGGAGGAAGACGACAGGGGGGGGGGGGAACGCCTGGTGGCTGGGCCGCACAGGAGCTGGGCCGGCTGGGCTGAGAGGTGAGCACCAGGTAAGTCCAGGTGGGCTCTCTCTCTCTTTTTTTTATATTTCTGTTTTCTATTTTTTTAAATTTGTTTTGGCATTGTTTTGAATTTAAACAAATTCAAACAATGCCAAAAACTCCTCTGAATATTTTTATTTGCTAGATGGACTTTTCCAACAGCACATAAAGCATTTCAGAGTTATTTGAAAATATATCCCATATATTATGAATATAATTCCAAATTCAAATACAATAATGATTTAAATTCAGTGCTCAAAATATTCCTCAAAATGTTCATTATTTTTGGTTTGGTGCAAAACCCTTGCCAAAATATAACCAACATTATTTAAGGCCATTTTGGAACATTGAATGCATTTTCTAGGGTTCCTTGCCCCTCTTTTATTTAAGTTTTTGAGGCTTCCAAAATTCCTCAGTTCAAGTTTCAAAAATTTAAACATGATGCAAGCAAGATGCAACACTAGACAGCACCAGAAGCTAGGGATGTGACAGCTCACCCCCACTAAACAAAAATCTCGTCCCGAGATTCAAGTGTAGGGTAAGACGATGGGGAACGCAAACTAGCACAATCTTCACGATCCAGGTTGCACTTCATAGGAACGTTGATTCGATCACCATCTTTGTCTCGAGGTCTTGCTCTGAGAAATCCTGTCACATGACATGGAGGGAAGAAGGAGACTCTAGAAGGGTCGATCTTCTCGAAGATCGAACAACTCACGGAATGAGACATAAGACCATCTCCCGGGTTGAGACACGAGATACACATCAAGAGGGGTGGAAAGAAACGGATGACGAAGGTTCACTAGGTGGACAACAATTCCACACTTAAGAAGGTGGTAATCGATTGTCAACGTAGCGAGGAGTTGAGTTGCCATGATACCACAACGAGGCATCTTAGGAATGGTGACTCGTAGATATATCCCCTTAAGTGGCAAAAAGAATTACTTTTGATTCAGAGATCATTGAAACTCTTTAAACCAGCCTAAGACAATTCTCGAGCGATCGTTTGGAGGGGGTCGGTAGAATGGCATACTCGGACTTGGATGATGTGGATTACCTTGTTGAAGACAACGTAATGGATGAATTTGCTTATCACCGGAAATGGAAGAGACCCATGGTAGAATGGCACATTGGCGGTGCAAGCTGGGAACAAAATGCAAATGCTGGGAATGATTCTGGTAACTGGGGAAGAACCCAACAATAGAGAGTGAATTCACTGTTTGAGTAGGTCATAGCATTGCCGAGGAAACTGAGAGCAAACCCAGTTAGTGCCGATGATAACACGTAGCCTTGTGCGTGCTCTCAAGAACTTGAGCATTTCCATATTCATCAGGGTTTTACCAACATCCGTGTCAAGGATGCTGACAACACAACATACTACCATGATGGATATTGGTGGAGGATGCAGATGCAAAGGAAGATAACACTTTCTCAGATTTCACCTTAGCGAGACCAAGGGGACAAAATCTGGATGATCGACCGAGAGACATTTAGCACTCCGCTTCTAATGTTCTCCTTGATGTACTAGCGTATCCCATTCATTGAAATGGTCTGGTATCTAGAACATCAAGTAAAGGTCGGACTTCGGAACACAAAAATCATAAGGCACAGCTAGGGAGTAAATCCTACGAAGTCCTTATGGGGAGGTGGCCAACTTCTTCAATCAAGATACTACAATAATAGGTCTTCCGGCGGGGTGTGTTGGCCACGACATCCACTTTACCGGTTATCGCGCGACCAATATTATAATTCTTGGGAAATATTCCAACCATCATATCTGCCTGAGATTCAGATCTGGTTGGTGTCAGGATATTCCAGACTCATCGAGTCTAGGAAGAAAAACGGAAGTTTGCAACACAAATCGACGAGATGACGTTGCGGGATTCTCGGGAGATGAACTACGATAGCAAGCTCCAAAACATGAGCTGGTTCTGCTACAAACATGTGAACACGTTGTTCCAGACAAGCATGCCCACATGGTAGTCTTACAATAAAACACTACCGAGTTCTGGTTAGGAGCCATCATCGAGGATATCGAAGTCTTTACACAAGTCCATGGATTAGATCCCAAGCATAGACTTCTTTTCCTTGAACAAGTCAATCAGTGGCTTGGTGTGCTAGGATATACATATGGAATGAAGATGATCAGTCTAACAGACCACAGAATTCTTCGCACGTGCATGACCGACTTGGGATGATTCCAAAGGAGCAAAAACAAACCTTCTCGAATTCACGACGGCAACTTACATCAAAATGCACGTGAATCAAAGGAAGTCACTCCTTTCATCAACAAGTACTTCATGAGCTAGCATGAAGAAAATGCTTTCAAAAGTTTCCAGCACTAACTTAATGTTCAACAACATCATGGAGGAGATAAGGATGTTGTCAATGGACTCAACAACAACTCATCGGAATTTCCATATCACTGGACTTCCACCATCGTGTGAACACGGTGATAGCATTGGTCAGACCCAAAAGATATAATGGTGTATGCTCGAGGGATCAACCACGAGGAAGACAACATTACTAACATTGGTGGTTCTGACTTGATTTGACGATAGCCCACACTCAAATCAAAGGATTGATAAGAAGATAGGTCCAGCAACTGATCACAGGGACCAATCGATGAAGATATCATCTTTCTTCAACACACACTACACAAGAATATCCCTTTGGATCGAACTAAGTCAGGCAAGCTTTTATCTTCCAACCCTCCAAGTTGTCGTTTAGCTTAACCAACTAGCTCAGGGATATCTAACACCGATTCTTGGAAAGAAGGTGGTTCATAAGAAACCAACTTGATCACGGGCTCAACATAACGGTCAGGTGATGACCTGGTGATACTTCCGAGAAGACATTCAGAAAATCACGAACCACCGGTATGTTACTAAGCTCGAGAACAATCTCGCTTTTGAGGGCAAGACGATATAATCAAATGAGTGAGGACTTGACAAGATCCTAACTCATCAATCGAAGGGTGCACCGAAATAAGAACTAGGTAGCACGATCAATCTTAGAATGGTGATTCAAAAACCAACACACTAAGAATGAAATTATTGTCCTTTAACTACCAAGCAATGGGGTTGTTAGGAGTATTGAGTTCACACATCATGATTCACTTGTCGGCACTCCGGCTGCAACAACACGGAACCGAGGAATGAAAAATAATGGTGAGAAGTATCACTATGTCAAGAATTCACAAAAAGTGGTGCAATTCCCATGATATTCCTGATATAATGATGGTAATACTTCAAGGTAGAACAGACCAGAAGCTGGATTGCAACTTGATCTGCGGAATACAATTGCTTTGACCCAATCCTAGATATGGATGAGGTTCTGAAGTTTGTTTCTCCTATTCATCCTAAATGGAATGGCTTGACAGACCACAAGAGTAGTGGCAACGATGAACACGGATGCATAACTACTCCTGAATATCAATTGATATACAAGGGCCAGAAAACAACTAAAGATGGACAACTCAAGGAACATACGGTTTTCTGAGTTGTGGATGCATGGTTTAGCATGTCGAACAAAGTTCAACATATTTCTTCCGGATAATCCATGCAGAAAGGTAGAACTGGCAGAGTCACAATTATGAATGGAGAACCCATCGAGAGCACTCCTGTTGTGATCTTTTGATCCAACAAACTTTTGCCGTAAGTGGTTCATGGTATTTGGAAGAAGGATATACCACGGACCTCGAGAACTACTGCAAAGGTTACTAATATCCTAAAGGCGCTAGCAATTACTATCAACATGAAGTAAGTAGAGTGAATCTCGGGTTCAAGAACCCAGGAATAGAATACCTACTACTAAGTAGCATCACGGGATGCTTTCGAGAATGATGGCCAGAATCATCACACTGGGAACACAAATCATGGCTAAATTACTAGATGATCCCCTAAGACACCTAGGGTCATAATACTAGCTTCTACATATATGTCAAGGCAATAAAGTACCTCAACTCACTGATTTGTGTGATTAATCTGACCAAAGGCACATCGGAAACAGGAGGAAGGGATTTGCAAATGCATCCGACTATTTAGAAACCTGGGATGACTCGGACAGCATAACGGCTGTAAATGCTCAGAAAAGATTTGAGACATTCACAAAAATGGTGGCATAACCACTCAGAAGCACAATATCAAGGTTCGAGATCAACAATTAACATACGGAAGATAGTAGGAACTGAACTGAGACTTAAATCCAATAATCTTATAAGTCCACTGATTAGTAACACGTGATCCTAATAGAAAGAAGAGATAGCCTAGTTCTTAATCCCCGTAGGAAAGATAAGATGACTCAGATCAGAAGGGCATGAGGTATAAGGAGTAAAAAGAGCCTTACGTTCCATCCCACAATCAATTCCCTTATATAACTAAAGAATTTCTAGACTCAACTTCGACCAGTTTGGCTTGGTAATCCTACAGGCAGTCAAGCTCTGATACCAACGCTGTCAGGACCCTGACTCAATGCCACATCAATCTAGCATGTAACACCTCATATCACTTTGCGGCCTCATGCACGGTATTCCCACGGGTGTCGCATTACCTTTGCCCGGGACCGTTTGCGCCTTTTGGCACACGTATATGACAGTGTCGCTAGCATCCATATGATAAGGAGTCCGGGCTGACATGGCTAGTCGTAAACCCAATGTGGCACAGACCTACCGGGACAGGCATCCATGACCCAGCATCGAACGTGTCGGTCATCAGCGAGTGAATCCAGGCTGTAGCACTAGGCTAGCAGGACTCCGGTGAACCGGGCTGTAGCGGGCTAACAGGACTCCGGTATTCATCGCGTGACATTTCCCCGAAGGGACAGACATAGGAACGAAGAAGGACACATGCCGGCCAGCCTAAGTGTTCCGGGGCAGTAGCAAGCTACCATGGCTCGGTGGAAACACTAGGAGACATTTCCCGGTAAGAGAGGCTACTAAAGATAAACAACTAGAAGGTCAGATCCCACACATACCAAGCATTTCAATAACATACACACAATATGCTCGATATGTGCAAATACAACATGGCATCACAACATGACTCTACGACTCAAGTAAATATTCATTAGGCTCCGAGGAGCGAGACATTACAAACATGGGTCTCATGACCCAACAATCAGAGCATACAAGTCAAAGCACAAGCGGAAGCTATCATGTCTGAGTACAGACATCTATAAATGAAAAAGGCTGAGAAGCCTGACTATGTATCAGATCCTGCCGAGGGCACAAGATCGTAGCTGAGGTATCAAGCTAAACGTCGAAGTCCAAGCGGAACTACTAGTGAGACTGAAGTCTCTCTGCAAAAACATAAAATAGGCAAACGTGAGTACAAATGTACCCAGCAAGACTTACATCAGATCTATCTACATATGCATCATTATCAACAAAGGGGATGGTGGAGTTTGACTGCAGCAAGCCAGCTTTGACTCGGTGGCTATCCTGAACTACGACTGCAAGCGACTCTTTTGAGGTGGCGCACACGAGTCCACATATTCACCAACCAATACACCACTATGGATCCGCTCCCGTCTCCCTACGAGAACGCCATCCATAGCACTCACGCTTATCTTGCGTATTTTAGAGTATCCACTTTCACTTGTCTATGAACTGATATAAGCAACCCAGAAGTCCTTTACCGCGGACACGGCTATTCGAATAGATGATGTTAACCCTGCAGGGGTGTACTTCTTCATACATGTTTCCACCACTTAGCGTCTGCACACGACATGTGCTCGGCAGACTTCAAGCGAAAGCCGACGTGGTTGTAGACCACGACCTACCTAAACACTCAAGTCTCTAGTCCAGGTTTATCGCCTATTCGGGTTCCATCCATGAGGAGATCCGGCCGGAGTTTCGCTCACAGCCCCAAACGATGTGAACAGGGTTCCCGAGATACCAAATGGGCATCCGGTACACCGTGCCACATACCTACCGCATCACAGCCCACCCCTACGGTCAGCGCTGTCCACGACCTCCAGTAAGCTACAAACACCAGAAACTACTTGCAACTCCTGGACAGAGGACTAGGGTGAATAAGAAGTCGAGCGGGGTCATATTTCAGGGCCCAATGTATGGTAGTAGCTGAGTCATGGATCACAAACACAGAACTCAGTTCCTAAGGACGGCTTCAATGAGACAACCCACCATGTACTCCTACATGGCCTCTCACCGCTACCTTTACCAAATCGTGTTCACACACTTAGCTCTCAATGGTAGGACATGTTCACACACCTCTGATCCATTCCCGATGAATCAGACCTGACACAACTCTAAGCAGTAGCAGGCATGACAAACAAGCATGAATGAGTAGGCACATCAGGGCTCAAACAACTCCTACTCATGCTAGTGGGTTTCATCTATTTACTGTGGCAATGACAGGTCATGCAAAGGATAAAGGGGTTCAGCTACCGCAGCAAGTAACAAATATGTCGTTGTTGTCCTAATGCAGTAAAAGAGAGCAGGAGCGAGAGAGTGGGATTTTATCGGAATGAACAAGGGGGTTTTGCTTGCCTGGCACTTCTGAAGATAGCATTGAGTCTTCATCAGTGTCAACGATCACATCATCGGTATCACGTCTATCGAGAGGGGACAAATACCGGCAACACAGAAGGGAACACAATCAATGCAATGCACAATATGATGCATGCTCAGGACATGGTAATATGAATGTGTTTTGAGCTAATGCAACTAGCAACAGATTAAATGAAGTTGGTTTGAATACAAGATTCAAATTCAAACTCCATATGTGATTATTCAAATACCATTTAATTGAATTATGCTAAACAGCAGCTATAAGTTGTTCTAACATGCATGAAAATGGTACAGATGGATTCCTTGAATTTTTCTGATAATTTTTCATATATAAATTATTTAATTTGGAGTTACGGTTGAATTTCTATGATTTTTAGAAGTTTATACAATTTTCTGGAATTTCCTGAATATTTAGAATTAAAATAATTCCAGTAATTCATTATTGCGTCAGCCTGACATCATCATGACGTCAGCGGGTCAACAGGGGCTGGTCCGGGTCAAACCTGACCAGTGGGGTCCACTGGTCAGTGACTAGTGCTGGTTAGTGACACTGACAGGTGGGACCAGGTCAACAGCCACGTCAGCTTGGTCAAAGCTGACGTGTGGGCCCATGGTGGTTAGGTTAAACTTAACAGAAAATGATAAGGATTAAATAAGGGCGTGGGGCCCATACGTCAGCGGCTCTGGGGAGGTTAGCTGGCCGTGATTAGTGCTAATCACGCGGCCACGTCGGCTAGTGACGCCGGCGACCATGGCGACGGCGGAACCTCACCGGAGTAGCTCGGGATGGCACTACAGGCTGCGGTTGGGCACCCTGAGGGCACCAGGAGGAAGCCCGTGCTCCCGCGCATCTAGGGGGACCCACGAGAGGGCGTGGGGTGGCCGGAGTTGAGCGCGACATCGACCCCGGCGGCGGCCGGAACTCGGGGGTTCGCGGGACCGGCGCTGCGGTGTGCAAACAAGACGGTTGTCGCGCTAGTTTTACTCTACGGGACGCAACGAGTGCAACGGATGCATGCGTGGGACCAAAAGGTCACCGGAGCTTCACCGGCGACGAGCCCGTGCGGCGGAGCGTCTCGGCTCCGGTGGAGGGAGCGGCTAGGGGGCGAATTAGGCAACGAGGCATGGGGGAAACGATGCAGCGGCTCACCGCGGTTCTTCTGGTGCTGCTGGCGAGGCAGGGGAGGCACGGGGTCCGGCGAATCGACGGAGGGGATCACCGACACCCGAGGTCGGAAACAGCGGCGTTGGAGATGCAGCAGAGCTTCTGGCGGGACGTGGCTCGGAGAGGGGGTCGAGGGCGACGTCGCAGAGCTCGTGGGCACAACATAGGGGCGAGGGGGTAGCGGTGGCTGCAGCTACGGCGAAGGCGTCGGCGGCTGCGTTCGGTCGCACTTGGGGAAGGAGCTAGAGGGCGAGGGAGAGAACAGAGAGTGAGGGGAGAGGCAGAGGGGGTTGCGGGGCGTCTCTAGACGCGTCGGGGGCGCCTCGGTGGCAAGCAGGAGGTGGCCAGGGCATCGCCAGCGCTCGCCACCGAGCTGCTTCGGGGCGAGGGGAGGAAGACGACAGGGGGGGGGGAACGCCTGGTGGCTGGGCCGCACAGGAGCTGGGCCGGCTGGGCTGAGAGGTGAGCACCAGGTAAGTCCAGGTGGGTTCTCTCTCTTTTTTTTTATATTTCCGTTTTCTATTTTTTTAAATTTGTTTTGGCATTGTTTTGAATTTAAACAAATTCAAACAATTCCAAAAACTCCTCTGAATATTTTTATTTGCTAGATGGACTTTTCCAACAACACATAAAGCATTTCAGAGTTATTTGAAAATATATCCCATATATTATGAATATAATTCCAAATTCAAATACAATAATGATTTAAATTCAGTGCTCAAAATATTCCTCAAAATGTTCATTATTTTTGGTTTGGTGCAAAACCCTTGCCAAAATATAACCAACATTATTTAAGGCCATTTTGGAACATTGAATGCATTTTCCAGGGTTCCTTGCCCCTCTTTTATTTAAGTTTTTGAGGCTTCCAAAATTCCTCAGTTCAAGTTTCAAAAATTTAAACATGATGCAAGCAAGATGCAACACTAGACAACACCAGAAGCTAGGGAGGTGACATATGGACAATTTTTATATCAATACTACGTAAATATTTCATATCAAAATCACGTTCCAACAAAATTCAGAAATTTCTGCACTGGGAGCAAAAGTTTTTATTTTTGCACAGAATCGAATCAACAAGTATCCACACTATCCCAAAGGCTTTACTAGGCACCTTATTGAAAAAAGCTATAAAACATGATTACTATAGTATATTAATCATTTGAACACTTAAAAATAGTAGTTATAAGTATAGAGTTGTCTCCTAACAAGTTCTTTTGTTTACTGCCTTGTTAGCTAAGCATGATGATTTCAATGATGCTCACATAAGAATAGTAATTGCAACATGCAAGGGAGCATCAGGAATCACATGGCAAGCACATTTAAGCCTAACACACTTCCTATGCATAGGGATTTTGTGAGCAAACAATTTATGGGAGCAAGAATCAACTAGCATAGGAAAGCAAAACAAGCATGACTTCAGAAAATTCAACACATAGAGAGGAAACTTGATATTGTTGAAATATAAATTAGCGTATGTTCCCCTCTCATAATAATTTTCATTAGCATCATGATGAAATTCAACAATATAACCATAACATAAAGCATTCTTTTCATGATCCAGATGCATTAAAAAATTACTTTCCACATAAGCAAGTTTCTTCTCATTCATAATAGTGGGAGAAAACTCGACAAAATTACTATCATGTGACACTTGATTGACATAATCCGATTGAACATTAAAATCATGATGACAATTTTCATGGTTGTCGTTACTTATTATAGCATACATGTCATCTCCATAATCATCATAGATAGCAACTTTGTTGTCATAATCAATTGCAACCTCTTCCAAAATAGCACAATCATCATTAAATAAAGTCACAGCCTCTTCAAATCCACCTTCAGAATTATTACAATAAGAGTCCTCCAAAATAGTGGGATCAATATTACATAATGTTGACCCACTTCCAAACCCACTTTCATCATCGTAATCATCATAAATTGGAGGCATGGTATCATCATGACAAATTTGCTCATCAAAAGTAGGAGGACTAAAAAGATCATCTTCATCAAAATGGCATCTCCAATCTTATGGCTTTGCATATCATTAGTATCATGGATATTCAAAGAATTCATACTAGCAATATTGCAATCATTCTTGTCATTCAAAGAACTCACATTAAACATTTTATTAAATTCTTATTCTACAATCTTAGCACAATATCGAAATCCATATTTTCAAGAAAGACATCATAAAGATAAAGGACTTGATGAAACTTCAATTTCATTTTTTGGTTTTCTTTTATAAACCAAACTAGTGAAAAACAAGAAACTAAAAGATTTAATTGCAAGATCTAAAGGTATACCTTGAAGGACTCACCTCCCCGGCAACGGCGCCAAAGCTTGATGTCTACTACACAACTTTATTCTTGTAGACTCTATTGGGCCTCCAAGCGCAGAGTTTTGTAGGATCGCAGCAAATTTCTCTCAAGTAGATGACCTAAGGTTTATTAATCCGTGGGAGATGTAGCATGAAGATGGTCTCTCTCAAACAACCCTGCAATCAAATACAAAGAATCTCTTGTGTCCCCAACACATCCAATACAATGGTAAATTTTATAGGTGCACTAGTTCGGTGGAGAGATGGTGATACATGTGTAGTATGGATAGTAGATATAGGTTTTCATAATCTGAAATAATAAAAACAGCAAGGTAGCAAATAGTAAAAGTGTGCACAAACGGTATTGCAATGCTTAGAAACAAGACCTAGGGTTCATACTTTCACTAGTGCAATCTCTCAACAATGCTAACATATATAAGTCATATAACAATCCCTCAACATGAGACAAAGAATCACTCCAAAGTTTCAACCAGAGAACGTAGGACGAAAACATGGATCCAGCGCTTGGTGTGGTGTCGCTGCATCATCGGAGGCAATGTGGTTTGTCTGGCGTCCAAACACAGTGACGGACGCGCAACCCTTCCGTTGGCGCGCCGAGCATAGGGACGCACCATGGGCGTCGTCCGACGAAAACATGGCACGGCATGCCCGCCGTGCGAGGCAGCGGGAGGCGGCGGCAGCCCTCGCGGCGGTGCACGTCGGCGAGGCGGAGTCGCATTCTCTGGCACCCCCTATGGTGCACTAGTCTGGGCACCGTAACCGCATCGTGGAGGATGTCACCGGCTTGTCCCAGGACGGATCCATCATCGATCCAACGTCCACCGGCACCGTTCGGGCTTCGGACTCCGACAAGGAAGAGTACGGCATGGGAGACAACAACGCCTTGAGTCCCGTGAGCCGGCTCGTGTCCCATTGCCCTACTCTACCTTGTCGGCAACCAGACCAATACTTTGGGGAGCGTAGCCGGCTGCCGGACATGGGCACAGCCAAGTCGGACGAGCTCCGATCAAAGATCACGGTGTTGCATGTAATAATATGGATTTGAGGTTTCTAATTTGAGGTATCTGAATGTGGAATACATTATTTGAGGGGTGATCAGTCAATGACCGCGGGCATTTGAGGGATCAGATTTGCTAAGTCCGGCTGTAGATGCTCTTAAGATGGATAATTAGGCTATGAATAAATAGTGGGGCTACTTCTTCTCCAGTGAGCTCAAGATGAACTAGGAAAAATGACTGATGAAAAGTTTCAAGTATCAAAAAATAGCAAAACCGATATCTCTTGCATTTGCCACTCTCCAGCGCTCCTCCACGCTAGTGGATCCCTCGTACGCCTATTCAAATAACCAACATGAAGTAGTACTCCATCGTTTTTATTTACTCTGAATATTAGATTTAACTGAAGTCAAACTTCGTAAAGTTTAATTAAGTTTATAAAAAATTACCATAACATATCATGTGAAAGTACATTCAATAATGAATCAAATGATATTGACTTGTTATTGTATATGTTAATATTTGTATCAATAAACTTTGTCAAAGTTCATAAAGTTTGACTTTGACCAATGAAGAAGTAAATAAAAACGGATTGAGTACATAAATGCAGATCCCGACAAAGTGCAAACAGAGGCGAGACAAACAAAACCAAAACACTTTTGAGCTCGTAGCACAGCCTCACAGGTACATACTACGTAACGGAATGGAGTCTGGCAGATTTCTACAGCGACAGGATGTGGTTCACCAGCTTGTCGACGCCGAGCCGGGACGACCCACCATCGGCCATGGCCGCGGCCGC
>NC_057810.1:60996281-61010734 GCF_018294505.1 Triticum aestivum | reverse complement strand
CCCCGCATCAGCCGTTGGACGTTCGCCTCCACCACTCCCCGCTCGAGCACGCCGCCGCCGTCCACAGCGATGCCGTCCATATCGTCGAAGAGCTTATCGTGGTCGTTAGGGAAGTGATCGTCGGCGTTGCCGTCCATATCATCGAAGAGGTAGTCGTCGTCGGGGAAGAAGTTGTCTTTCGGGAAGTGATCATCGACATCTATAGCGGCCGTGATGAAGAGTTCAGTAATCACGGAGAGCGATCTTTAAAAATCTTATCATCCTTCTCACGTGCAGGAGTCAAAGTGACGGGGTTTGAAGGCCTACTGTCCTGACCTACGGTGCACGTCGCAAGCCGGCACAAAAAAGAACCTAGCGATATCTTAGTGCTTGAAACTCGATGACGTGATTCAGATGCTATTCTGGTGAGGAGAAAAAGGAGGCGAATTGGAAACGATGGAAGGTGAAACGAAGAGACGGGAAAGAAAACGAACACGCAGCAGCCGAAGGTGCAGCGTTTCTATGCAACTTCGTGCGACCTTCCCGTGGATGATGAAGCGTGGTCCGAACGTTTTCAGACGATTTGATTTGAGGGCCCCCTTTGTCCTTTGAAGCATACGCGCAGAACCGGACAAAATGCAAACACCGGTCGAGAGGCGGGACAAACTAAACACTCGTGGGCTCGTGGCACAGGAACAAACTACGTACGGAGTCTGACACAGATCTCTACAGCGACAGGATGTGGTTCACCAGCTTGTCGACGCTGAGGCGGAAACCCACCATCGGCCACGGCCGCGGCCGCCCTGCTCCGGAGCTCCCGGGCACGCGCCCTCGTCCCCTCCCCCTCCTCGCCCCGCATCAGCCGCCGGACGGCCGCCTCCACCGCTCCCCGCTCGAGCACGCCGCCGCCGTCCAGCGCGATGCCCGCGCGCCACACGTGCTCCACGTGCCTCGCGTTGCCCATCTGGTCCCCGAAGCAGGGCCGGCAGAGCATCGGCACGCCCCCGCACGCGCCCTCCAGCGCCGAATTCCACCCGCCGTGCGTCCAGAACCCGCCCACGGCCGCGTGCGCCAGCACCTCCTCCTGCGGCGCCCAGCTCACGACCAGGGCACGGCCTTCAGTCGCCGCGGCGAACCCGTCGGGCAGGGCGGCCCCGCGGCCGAGGCCCGGACGGAGCGCCCACAGGAACGGCTGGCCGCTGTTGGCCACGCCCCACGCCGCCTCGGCCAGGTCGGCGCCGCTCATGCTCGCCAGACTGCCGAAGCTGATGTAGAGCACCGACACCGGGGCCTGCGCGTCCAGCCAGTCGAGGCAGGAGCGGTCCTGCTGCAGGAGGCTGCTGGACGACGCCGGGGATAGCTTGTGGAGCGGGCCGACGTCGAAAACGGGCACGCCGGCCAGGTCTCGCCGGATCGTCGCCAGGTCGGCGGCCTCCAGCGCGTCGAAGGTGTTCAGGAGGAACCCCGCCGAGGCCCGCACCGCCTCGACCGCCCGGGACAGCAGCTTGCACATCAGATCGTGTCCGTGACGGCTGCTGCTGTCGGCGCCCATCAGGTCCCGGACGCGGTACGGCGGCAGCTCCCTCACCGGCGCGTCCAGCTGCGACTCCGCGCTCACCGGCAGGTAGCCCTTGTCGCAGAGCATGGGGTTGGCCATGAAGTTGCGGAAGCAGGCGGCGCTGCCGGTGCGCAGCACCAGCGTCGGCACGCCCAGCCGCCGCGCCACGTCCACGAGGGTCAGCAGGTGCGCGTCGGCGACCAGGCACGCGACCTCGTCCCCGGCGCCGGGGGCCTCAAGCAACGCGGACAGGCGCTCCCGGAACGGCGCCTCGAGGGAGCCGTTGAGGGCGAGGATGTGCTCGAGGGTCTCCACCACCGTGCCGGGGCCGACCGCCGGCAGGCCTTCGGGGACGGGGACGAAGTCGTACGGCGGGTGGCGGGACGGGTCGGGCGCGTTAAAGCGGGCGTGGAAGACGGTGACGGCGAAGCCGCGCGCGTGGAGGAGGCCCGCGAGCTGGAACATGGGGTTGATGTGTGGCCCTGGTACGGGAGAGGGAAGAGCAGCACGCGGCGGCGGCGGCTGCACGGGCCGCCAGCGGTGGCCGTGTTTGCTTCTCCCGGCGCCATGGGGTCGGTCGATAGATGGGTGTCGTGGCGTCCTGGGTTCCACTTCCAGGGAGGCAGGGACCAATGGGTGAGTGGCACTGGCGCTTCACACGGCAAGTGAGCAGGCGTTTTGAACGAGAGATTGAGAAGCACAAGTTGGAGATTGATCGTACGTACGATATGGTTGGAGGAGAAGCACAAGTTGGATTCCAAGACAGATGCTCGTTTCGAACGAGCGAGAGATTGAGAATCTGGGAAACAGGACAAATGGAATGGAATCCGGCAAGGGAAACTGCAGTTATTTTAGACTGTTTGCTCAGGCAGACCGGCCCTGATAGGCTGGACCAGAGATCGAAGACAAGTTCCCATTTTCCATCGTTGTACGAGGACAACTCAACTCGAACCGATGGATTCGCTTTTTATTCGTTTGGGTCGGACATAAGAATGACACTTTATCCATTCATGTTTTACTAGTCAGTGCGTCCACATGCCGACGCATTTCGTCCGGTCATGTATTCAGTAGCGGATCTAGAATTTGAAGACAGGGTGGTCCTCTTAGAAATTATTATTTTTTGATAAAAGTCTCAGTTTTGCATGAAGAAGCCTGTGGGCATGCACACAAGTTCTCAGGTAAACTCTTCGGCCACATCCGGCATAGCCTTCTTCCGTATCTTCATATAGCATGTCTAAAAAGAAGTAGCAATGCCCACTGTCCTCTTTATTTTTCAACAGTTTTGCAACAATAACTTCCTTCAATCAATCATAATGACATAACTGAACACAAAGGATGCTCAAACATATAAACATTGTCCAAAAACATCACAGTAATAAATCGTTTAAACCAAATAAAATCTTACAGTTTATAAATCAAATGAAATTTAAATTGTCACAAATAGATTGAAAGAAAAAGAGCCGATACATCTATTGATTGCCAAGTTGATGAAGTGCATAAAAATTCGGCTACTGGTTCAAGTACTCGACCTGATGGTAACCGCTCCTGCTGGAAGTTAATATGGTCGTGTTAGGGTTCCACCATCTGTCCGGAATGTTGCCTGGAAATTAGCTACCAATGCGCTACCTACATGCCAGAAGTTCACTAGAGGACTCGAGATGGATAATCTTTCCCCAAGATGCTCTTATGAACCTGAGGATAATTTCCACCCGCTGTGTCGCTGCCCTCAATCGCGTGTTCTATGGGATACGATGTCGGATGCGTGGCATTTGCCAAACTTTTCGTCGATACAGATCACCGGGAGAGAGTGGTTGTTGCATGTTCTCGAGCCACTACCAGCTATATATTGAGCGATCCATGGTGTTGTTTACCTTGTGGTGTGCATGGTATATCTGCAATGAGGTGGCCCATCATAAATAGGCACCACCCATGGAAGCATCTAAAGGTTTTCTTGTTGTCAGCTACTTGGATTCGATCATTGGTTTGAAGCTGGGCTTATCATCAGATACATTAAAAGGAAAACAGATTCTTACATATGATAGGGACCTACTACAGCCACATGTGATAATACCAGTTCATCCACCTGATACATGGTGTCCTCCTTGCTCTGGATGAGTTAAACTTAATAGTGATGGCTCTTTCCTTGATGATGGCTCTGCTGGAGCGGGTATGGTGCTTAGGGACGACATGACAAACATCATTTCCACGGTGTGTAGACAATTGTTCTCAAGGAGAGATACTCTTGAAGCAGACTTGTGTGCATGCATGGAAGGACTCTCCTTTTCTCTGCGAAGAAGTGATCTTCCGATCTTCATTGAGATGGACTCAATTGTCACAGTGAAGCTTGTTCATGCTAAAGAGGTGGATAGATCAATTTACTCTTTGTTAGTTACAGAAATTAGACATCTTTTGAGTCTCCGTGGATCTTATATTACTCATATTGCTCATTCCCAAAATAGGGTAAGCGACATTTTAGCAAAATTTGCTCATACCAAAGGAAGAACCATGACATGGCTAGGTTCGGGTCCGGAGGGAACTGTCCAGCTAGTTGCTGATGATTGTAAGTTTTTTAGTTGAGTAATATAAGTTCTCACCCACCAAAAAATGAGTCCACATATCCTCAAACAAATCTCTGCATCCCCGCCCCACCCCGCCCCAAAACTGACCCACGACACAGCGCCCATTTGTTTCGCGCACGGGAAGGCAACGAAGTTTAGTTCAAAAGACCGCAGTGGAGTGGAGCAGCCGCGACATGAAGTTCCTTACCTTAGCTGGATCTCGCTGGTGCCACCTAAATGGTAGGTATAGACGGCGGATGTCTGACGTTTGAAGTTGTCGTTTGTGGCCCAATGAGTCATTATGGAGTTCAGTGACGGCGGATCTCACTGGTGCCACCTAAATGGTAGGTATAGACGTTGATCCCATTAGAAGAATGAGTCATTTTGGAGTTCAATGTGAGTGGCCCAATCATGCATTTCATGATGAAATTGGGTGAATTCTGCAAACGTTGTCAGTCAATTCTCGGGCCCCACATTTCCCCCTTGAAATTGAAACCTTTGGTCGAATATTTGGTCATCAAACTCATCCTCTACGATCATATTGTGCATAATCACACCAACAGTCAACACCTCTGAAAGGATCGATATGGTTGACTAGAGGGGGGTGAATAGGCAACTAACAATTTTTAGCTTTTCTTGACCAACTTAATCTTAGCATCAAATTAGGTTGTCTAGATGTGCAACTAGGTGAACAACCTATATGATGCAACAACAACAAACACACAAGCAAGCTAGGAAAACAACACAATATAAGCTTGCACAAGTAAAGGTAAGAAATAACCAATAGCGGAGCCGGTGGAGACGAGTATGTGTTACCGAAGTTCCTTCTCTTTGAAAGGACGTATGTCTCCGTTGGAGCGGTGTGGAGGCACAATGCTCCCCAAGAAGCCACTAGGGCCATCGTATTCTCCTCACGCCCTCACGCAATGCGAGATGCTATGATTCCATTATTGGTGCCCTTGAAGGCGGCGACCGAACCTTTGCAAACAAGGTTGGGGCTATCTCCACAACTTAATTGGAGGCTCCCAACAATACCACGGAGCTTCACTACAATGGAATGTGGCTCTGAGGTGACCTCAACCGTCTAGGGTGCTCAAACACCCAAGAGTAACAAGATCCGCAAGGGATTAGTGGGGGGGGAATCAAATTTCTCTCGGTGGAAGTGTAGATCTGAGCCTTCTCAACCAATCCCTAAAGAATCAACAAGTTTGATTGGCTAGGGAGAGAGATCGGGCGAAAATGAGCTTTGGAGCAACAATGGAGCTTGGGGGAAAAGAGGTATGTCAAGTTGGGGAAGAAGACCTCCTTTTATAGTGGGGGAATCAATCCAACTGTTACCCCCTTTTCAGCCCGCACAGAGCGGTACTATTGCTCAGTGGGGCGGTACTACCGCTGGTGCTAGCGGTACTACCGCGACCCCTAGTGGTACTACTGCGATGACTGAGAGTAGAGGCCTTAGAGGGGGAATGAGAGGGAGAGAGAGGGTTTGGGCGGGACTAGTAGCAGCGGTAGCCGCGGTCCTACCGCTCACGAGCAGTACTACCGCTACTACTGTTGCTACTACTACCGCACAACCTGACACGAGGAGAGCACCCTCGAATTGAGGTGGTAGAAGTGCCAACCAAGGACGGTACTGCTGCCGATGCATCCAAGGGGTACTATCGTTGTAGAACAGCGGTACTGCCGCTTGAGGTCCATGGGCGGTACTACCGCTCTGGCGGTGGTACTACCGCTAGCACCTCACAACCTCCACTTCAATGAAATCATAAACTCCAAAGAGAGGAAATGAGCTGGGGTGCAAAGATGAAGTGTACGTGCTGATTCCACCCTAGCCTTTCCAAAGCGGACCCCCTCTTGATAGTACTGTGTCTCCTACGACTCAAGTCCACCAAAACCGAGACGAAAGGGACTACACCGTCTTCACTTAGAACTCTGAGGGGCAACGAATCGTCATGTGCCTAGACATGAGATATCTGAAATGCTCAATGCACACGATTAGTCCACAAAAGCATTGTCATCAATCACCAAAACCACATAGGGAGAAATATGCCCTTAGAATCTCCCCCTTTTTGGTGGATTGATGACAATACAGGATTTGCACATAAGGATATAAAATGAACATAAGCAAACCCAACCTCTATAAAATATAGACAGACTCTCCCTAGATGTGTGCACTCTATAGATATGCTTTGGACTGCATGGCACGCATACTAGGATCAACACCCCCCTATATTTTATAGACGAGGCAAAACTTGCAACAATATAAGTGATAATAAGCAACGAGGCAAGGTAAAGTAAGTGAGCATGAAGTAATGGGCACAAGATAGCATAAACTCACAATATACTAAACATACTAGACAATAAGATAAGCTTGAGGGCATATGTCTCACACCATATGATAGTCTCCTGGCCTCACACAAACACAACCACAAACCAAAGCAACGAAGGTTCAAAGAAACGAAAGCAAAGCGACACAAGACTCGACACAAGACTCGCAAATCCTATACTCTCTCCCCCTTTGGCATCGAGACACCAAAAAGGCAGAGAGGACACCTACGACCCAGGTGATGGTAGAACTCCAAGGCATCACCAGTCATGTTCCTCCTCCTCAGACTCCTCTGCAGCACGGGATGAAGAGCGAACTCCAGTATCCTCCTCAGACTCACTCCAGCGGCAGTGTTGGCTGATCCATGGTTCCTTATTTGTGATCCTCTCCTCAGAGCCACTCGCAACCTCAAGACCAACCTTCCTCATAATAGCCTTGTCGCGACGATGAGTCATCTTGGCATTCACATGAGCCTTGTACTGACCCTTGGCCTGCATGCAGAACAGAGCCTTCATCTTGGCCTTGAGCTTCTTAGCCCATGAGGGCTCCGCTCCATAGGGCACATAGTCCTAATCATGGTCAGCATTAGCCTCTGCCTCACCCTCATCAGCACCTGCCGAAATCCCAGACTTCGGAACCGAAGTGCCCCAGTTCTCCTTCTTCCTCAGACGCTTGATCTCATGAGTGATCAACTCACCAGTCTCCAGCATGACACCAGGATAAGGGTGCTCCCAAGCCTTCTCACTAAGTAACATGATAAACGGACCATAGATAGGGCACTTGCGCTCAGAGATAGCAGAGAGAAGCTCAGACCACATAAAATGAGAGATATCCATGGAATCTCCAATGTTTTCTTCCTTCTCATGCTGACAGAAAAGTAACATGTCCACGAGAAATGAGTGAACCATATCCAAGTTCCCAATGCATGGGGAAAGAGTCTCCCTGAAGATGTGATGAAGGATGTCCAGGTAGGCAGGCATCTCATACGTCTCTTTCTACGTCTCGGGGTTAATCTTCACAGCGCAGAACGACCAAAGAGCTTGCTTGTGGGTAGAGTTGTCTTCCAGTGAGGATGAAAGCCAACCGGGTTCTCAAGCCCTTGATCTTAAATCTCAAATAGTTCCATGAACACCTTCCATTTGATAGACAGAAGCTTTCCATTAGTCATCCAAGTCAAGGTCCTTTCCGCATCAGTGCCTAGATGGACGTTGGCATAGAACCGAGCCACCAAATCCGCATCAAAGTACTTGTTAAACTCCATGATCCTCAGAATATTCAGCTGAGAACACATCTGCAGAGCTTCGCCAAAATAGGTAGGATCCTTCTCCATATAGGCAATGTCAATGGAGCGAACATTGACAAAAAGATTCTTCTTCGCATTGATCACATCAAAATAGATTGCCCACTGAAAGCGGTTCCAGAACGGGCGGTTGACCAAACTGGGTTCTTGATCTTCTTCATATGGGTTGCACTGGCGCCTTTCCCAGAACTCCTTTGCAGTCATCTTTGTCACAGACTTGGCCCTAGTCTTGGGCTTGTTCGCAACAGTCTTCTTGGGATGAGAAGGAGGAGGAACACTTGAGGAAGGACCCAGACTCAGAAGTGCGATAGCGCTTTGAACTAGAACACCCGGGGTTGATATGTCGGACCGGTTGCTTTGAAGGCCATCACCTGGAACCAAACACAAGAACACGAGATACAACACAAGAGAACGAGCATAAGCCGGCAGAAAGAGCAACAAAGATCAAGGCTTGGTAAGAAAAGGAGGAAGTTGGCATCCAGCGGTAGTACCGCAACAGGGCATCGATAGTACCGCTTAAAGCTCTCAAGCGGTAGTACTGCTCCAGGAGAGCGGTAGTACCGCTCTAGGCGGGGCTGGAGGCGGTTGAGGGAGTCCTGGATAAGGGGGTATCCGGATAGCCGGACTATATACTTTGGCTGGACTGTTGGACTGTGAAGATGGAAGATTAAAGACTTCGTCCCGTGTCCGGATGGGACTCTCCTTGGCGTGGAAGGCAAGCTTGGAGATCCGGATTATAGATCTCCTTCTCTGTAACTGACTTTGTGTAACCCTAGCCCCCTCCGATGTTTATATAAACTGGAGGGCTTAGTCCGTAGGACGACAACAATCATACCATAGGCTAGCTTCTAGGGTTTAGCCTCTCTGATCTCGTGGTAGATCAACTCTTGTAATACTCATATCATCAAGATCAATCAAGCAGGAAGTAGGGTATTACCTCCATCGAGAGGGCCCGAACCTGGGTAAACATCGTGTCCCCAGCCTCCTATTACCATTAGCCTTAGATGCATAGTTCGGGACCCCCTACCCGAGATCCGCCAGTATTGACACCGACATTGGTGCTTTCATTGAGAGTTCCTCTGTGTCATCGCTGTAAGGCTCGATGGCTTCTCCAACCTTCAACAATGCCGTCCTGGGTGAGACTTTTCTCCCTGGACAGATCTTCATGTTCGGCGGCTTCGCACTGTGGGCCAACTCGCTTGGCCATCTAGAGCAGATCGATAGCTACGCCCCTGGCCATCAGGTCAGGTTTGGAAACCTAAGTTACACTACCGACATCCGCGGAGACTTAATCTTTGACGGATTCGGGCCCATATTAGGAGTGCCGAACAATCACGTCGTGCATGACGTAGATCTGCAGTCGGACAGTATTCGAAACATCGCACCTGCTACAGCTCCGGACTTTGTTCCAGAGCAGGTCGTGCCTTCCGAGGACGGGTGGATGGACCCCGCCCCGAAGGCCGCACACTCATCGGCTTTGGAGCCGAACACAGACTCCTCTCCTAAGGAAATCTGTATTTCCGGACCCTCGGACTTGTCTCCGGCCGTATGTTCCAGACTGCGCGTATCCGTGCCCATCGAATCTAACTGGGCTCTAGTTATGGAGTTTGCCGCCGCGGATATCTTTCAGCACTCATCCATGACTCACCTCGCGTGCGCATGTATGAAGAGAAGGAAGCCGAGCTAGATCGGCAGGACAACTTACATGCTTTGGAGGAGGAGCGTGATGTCGCTAAAGCCCGTTCCGCATTCTATCAGCAACAGGCTCGAAGGTATCAAAACAAAGAAGTATGGGCCAAAACTTATAACATTGGCGAACTTGTTCTACGCCTCCCCGAGAAGAAGGACAAGCTCAAACCCAAGTGGGAGGGTCCCTTCATCATTGATAAAATTCTCACTGGAGGAGCGTACCGCCTGTGTAGTGCATCTGATAACAGACTCGAGCCGAACCCATGGAACGCGGCTAGACTCCGGAGATTCTACACCTAGCGCCGAACCCAGTGTTCGTCTCCTTAACTCCGCCTCTTCAATTATGTTCTCTTTCTTCCTTTCTCGCCCCCTTTTTCCTTTTTAACATACAGCCTTAAAACTATACGGATGCCCTGAGCACTCCTGCCGCATTATGCATGCACACTATACCTGGGGGCTTCCTATTCGGAAGCTAAATACAACTACTTTAATGGCTCCTTGCCAGCCACATATGCATTTTTCTCTCCACATGTGCCTTTTCTTCACCATTATATGCATTGATATGACTTAAGTTTTGGCCATGCTGGGTTGCCTGGCTCTTGTATTTATGCCCTACGTTCCCGTTAATTCGGCTAGGGCATAAGGGGAGCACCTCTGCGATTGTTACTGCCGGTTGAGCCGGATGTGTACCTCAGACTGGGTGAAGCCGAAAGCTAGCGTTCTTAAGGGAATATTCGGTCGGTGAACAAAAGATGTTCTCGTTCATTACAATGAAAATACCCAGATGTTTTGTTTACTGCGCTTCTGTTCGCAGTTCGGACATGCACATCGATGCATGCGCATCCAGAGAAAGGAACCCCTAACGGAACTATTCTCTCTGGAAGATGTTTCTTACTATCCATGTAATATGACATAACTAGTTGAGTACTTGTCTGTTCAAGCACTTATGACCCCTACGCCTGGTTTCCACGCATACCCCGATTTTTCATAACTGTGTGGGTATTCGGATACACCCTGGACTGTCGGATCCGGGGGCTGAAGCAAAAAGGTCCGCCATGACAAATGCTTTTCAATCCGGCTAGGGAGTACATGAGCTCATTCAAATTACATAGTCATTTAGACTGGTTGTACTCTTCCTCTATACCATCCAACATGCTGTCTAGCTTACAATCCTGTTGGGAATACTTTGCAGCTAACGCTACTTGGTCATATACCAGACTAATGGGTACCTCTTGTCCATCTGACCCAGCCGGTCCGACTTCAGCCATATGGTTCGGGTCTAACTTGGCGTATCGCGTCTTCACCATGGCCCAAGCTTCTCTTGCACCTTGCCGGCAAGCTGATATCTTCCATAATCGGAAGCGCCGCCGTGCTCCTTTGAGCATCTTTGCAAGTTTGCTCATGCCTCCTGGCATGGAAGCGCACGGCCACAAAGCCTGGGCAATACCCTGCATCACCTGCCGAGCTCGCTCGTGCAGTTGTGAAAGCTCTTGTAGCATATTGCCTGCGGAACCGGGCATCTCCTCTTCAAGGCGGCCCGTCAACATACCTGCAGACATAACCCTATCAATATGCCTCCTCGCCGAACCATACTACAGTTTGTTCAAGCACTTACTATAAATGTCGCGTCGAAGCCTCCGGTTCTCCTTCACGGAGTCCTCGAGTTGAGCCCGAACATCTTTCAATTCGACGCTCAGTCGGATATTAGCATCTTGCAGCTTATTCTTCTCCTGAGTAGACTGCGTTAGCACGCGTTCGCCCGCCTTCAGCTGACTTCATAGATGCAGCTCATTATCTCCCATAGTCTTTGGATTTCCTCCGGGATTGTCTGCCGAATCTTTCGTCAGATTTATAAACCATGCCGAACAAACAAACTGGTAGAAGGAAATTATTACCAGAAGAAGCCTTTTTGGATTCCTCTTGTTCAGCTACATTGGCCTTCATTTGGGCCTTACATTCCTCCAGCTCTTGAGACAACTGGGCATGCTTCTCTACAAGAACCTATGCATTTAATGATCCTTAAATCAGTTGTGCCAACTGTTTCAAGTCTCAGGGGCTACCACTACACATACTTATTAAATTCTCTTACCTGTATATCCTTCACATACTGGTCCGTTGCTCTGGCAAGTCCATCTTGAACAGCGCGGATATATGCGTGTCCGGAATTGAAGGCATTGAACGCCTCTTCGGAAAAAATACCACCGCGGAGTACGGCCCGTCGGTGTCGGTGATTCATGGCGCTCTCCACTTCAGAATTTGTGGCGGAAAGCATATCCGTATCCTCCGCAGGAGGACAGTTTGGCACTGTCCCCACATCAGCCTCCGCCCGTGAATCCGGTCCAGGAATCTGGCTCCTGGAGGCATGGACGGTAGGGTCCCCGGATATAGTCCGGCGTTTCCTGTCAGGACATAATTAAAGCCGTCACGCCTCGACAAAAAGACCAAATAAACCACGGGGCAAGTTTAATGAATACCTTTGCGCCTGCGTCTCGCTCCTAACCGCCTTCCTTTTAAGCCTACCTTGTCTAGGCGCCTCTTGCTGAGAGGCCCCACGGGTTCCGCACGGCGTCTCGACTGCCATTTCTATAAAAGTACGGCATGTGAGCATAAGGTACGGCAAAACAAAGGAATTCTTTCGGAAGGTTGGAACCCCGACATTACTTACATGTGAAACGGGAAGCAGTCCGGGATAATCCGCGATGATGGCCACTAAAGAGCCGCCACTGCTTGCCTGGTAGAAAATCCCGTCGACGAATTCCACGGATATGTCCGGATCTTCTTCAAGTCCGGGGTCGAGAGCCCGGCCGGGATCCTCTGGCTGCGGAGAGGGGATGTTGAACTCTTTCACAGACTTCCTTAGTTCCTGTTTTGAAACGGCAAGGTAAATAATTGTGACAAAGAAGGTAAGAACGGATAGAGTCGAGTAAAAGATGACAACTTACCCAGCTTCAGGGGTTATACATGGAAAATCCATCCCGCGGTTTAATGCGGAGGAACTCCTCTTCTTCTCCTTTGTACAATTCGGACAGTATCCTCGCCAAAGATGTGGCGGAGTCCGGACCTTTGCGACCGCAGCGGGAGGCATCGTCTTCTCCATTGAAGTGCCACATGGGTTTTCCCCTATATTGAAGTGGCTGCACTCCCCTTATTACGCATATTGACATAACTTCGATTATTGTCAATCCTGATTTGGCCAGGGTTTGTATCCGGCTCATCAGATAGAATACTTCCATGTTATCTTCCTCCTGGGGGCTCCGAGGGCGCCAGCTTTGGCGTTTCTTCAGTGGAGTATTGGTAAACTCAGGAAGGCCCGTCCGGACTGGGTCCGGAAGGGGAACATCATCGACATAAAACCACTTTGAGGGCCAGTCTTCGGACGCCTTCTTATGAGTACCGGGCAGGTATCTGGTCTGGGCGATGCGCCATATTTCGGCTCCGCCCACTTGATATATGGATCCCTCCTGGTTGCGGGGGACGAGGCAAAATAACCTCTTCCATAACTCGAAATGAGCTTCATAGCCCAGGAACAGCTTGTAGAGGGCAACATAACCCGCGATGTGCAGTATGGAGGCGGGGGTAAGGTTATGCAACTGGAGACCGTAGAACTCCAGGAGCCCGCGGAGGAATGGGTGGATTGGAAACCCGACGCCTCTTAGAAGATATGGGACGAGGCATATTTGCTCCCCCCGAGATGGGTTAGGGAATCTCTCCGCTTGCTCCCCGCCATTATAGGTGGCTAGTCCGGATTGGACGGGGACCATTTATGCGAGCGGAAGGAACCCTTTGGTCTGCAGCTCTATTAGGCGGCTGTGAGGGATGGGACACTTTTCCCAATCCCCTGGTTTCGAGCTAGGGGAGCGACGAGTAGGGCTGCGGCGACCGGTCACAATGGGATGGCCTCTTTTGGACGCGCTATACGGAATGCTTGCTTGGGAGAAGGTGGTGTGATTTGGATCTGAGGATCCCCGTCTTCTCAAAGAGACGGCTTACCTACGGGATTAGGGTGGAAAATGTAAAAACGCCCTGGCCCCTCGTCTTCAATCAACACGTGGAGGTGGCCATTATTGAAGCACATAAGCCGAGGAGTAGAACCTTACTGGGAGGCTGGACACTATTCGCTGCGACAGGTGCACCGGATTTGGAGAAGAACCCGCCTTGCAATGCTGAAGACAATCTGTGCGCCGGACTCATCGTCATTGAAGCCTGGTTCGGGGGCTATTGAGGGAGTCCTGGATAAGGGGGTATCCGGACAGCCGGACTATATACTTTGGCCGGACCGTTGGACTATGAAGATACAAGATTAAAGACTTCGTCCCGTGTCCGGATGGGACTCTCCTTGGCGTGGAAGGCAAGCTTGGCGATCCGGATTATAGATGTCCTTCTCTGTAACCGACTTTGTGTAACCCTAGCCCCCTCCGATGTCTATATAAACCGGAGGGTTTAGTCCGTAGGATGACAACAATCATACCATAGGATAGCTTCTAGGGTTTAGCCTCTCTGATCTCGTGGTAGATCAACTCTTGTAATACTCATACCATCAAGATCAATCAAGCAGGAAGTAGGATATTACCTCCATCGAGAGGGCCCGAACCTGGGTAAACATCGTGTCCCTAGCCTCCTATTACGATTAGCCTTAGACGCACAGTTCGGGACACCCTACCCGAGATCCGCCGGTTTTGACACCGACAGCGGTTCCTTACTGTCGCGCCCAAATCCGGCACTGCCGGGATGCCAAATTCAAAAAATATCCTACCAAACATCAATCTACCTAGTCTAGAAGCCTTCTCCAACCTACTCAAGCCTTGATTTAGCCAAAAATCGAGAAGTGTAACAACTATTGCCCCTAAAGACTAGATCTAAAACCTAGACACAAAGAGAAGAGGAATTGGGGCAATACCGGCATCCATGGCAAGAGGACGGCGTGGTGATCGATTCCATCGGACGAAATGGAGAGGGACGGCCCGGAGACGGCGGCCCGCTGGAGCCCTCCCGCGGTTAGTGCGTTGCTGCAGCACGAGGAGAACTCAGAGGGGCGAGTGAATG
>NC_057810.1:60873645-60995896 GCF_018294505.1 Triticum aestivum | reverse complement strand
GGTAGTACCGCTCGGGTGGCGGTAGTACCGCTTGATGTAAGTCAGCGGTAGTACCGCGCGCTCCCAGTGGTAGTACCGCCCAGCGAAACACCCAAACACTAGACAGAAAAATGGCTTAGCTCAAGCAAGGATGAGGAGAGGGAGCAAGAAACAAAAAACACAAAGGCAGAGAAACCACCCACGAGAGGACAAGAAACAAAAACACAGGACTCTCAAAGAGAGGGCGGTGGCTGAGGCCACCTATGTTTGAGTCAAGTGGTATGGCACCGCGAAGATTTTAACCTTGGGCCCATTACCAAAAATCATCTTTGAAGCACAAGTACCATAAAAAATGGCTAATGTGAAGGACGTGGTCAATTTATGCATAATGGGGGGAGGGTGAGTTCATTGAGAGAACAACACTCCCCCTATATCCATGGCTACACCTAAACAAGACATCAAGAAGGGTATATTGGGGTGTGCAAAGGTTCAAGCCACATTGCTCAAATCAATGATATTTAGCTCATGCCTTAACTCGCGGAATCTTGCTTCATCCAAGGGCTTCGTGAAAATATCTGCAAGATTATCATGAGTGTTGACATATGTGAGCTTGATCTCCTCTCGCCTAATGTGATCCCGGATGAAGTGATACTGAATCTCAATATGCTTCTTCTTGAAGTGTTGCACCGGGTTAAGAGAAATCTTGATGGCACTTTCATTGTCACACCAAAGAGGCACTTTGTCACAAATGACACCGTAATCTTGCCTCATCCATAGAAGTTGAGCACAACAACTACCGGCAGCCACATACTCCGCTTCGGTGGATGAGAGAGGCACACAACTTTGCTTCTTAGAAGACCAACTTGTCGGATTTCGGGTTCCGGCAGACCCTTGAGGTTCGAACTCTAGGGTGCGTGCGAAGATCTCTCCCCTACCAACCTACGTCCCAACGCCTCGCTAAGAATCCAGGCTAGCCAGATGATCAACACAAGCGACATGGAGTTTATACTGGTTCAGGCCACCATTGCGGTGTAATACCCTACTCCAGTGTGTGGTGTGTGGATTGCCTCAGGGGCTGATGATGAACAATACAAAGGAAGAACAACCTCATGAGGGGTGTTCTTATGCTGGTGTGGGTGGTTCTAGCTAAGGTTCGATTGCTCGATCCCCTGCCTTGAGAATGGCTAGTCCTATTTATAGAGGCCCTGGTCCTCTTCCCAAACATTGAGCGGGAAGGGATCCCACAATGGCAGGATTTGAAGGGGAACATCTAGTACAGCTTATCCTGACTAAAGTTGGTCTTCGACTGCCAAAGGCCCTGACGATGACGCCTTCTTCGGCTCCACGGTGACCTCCATCATGCCGCTCTGTTGGTCTTGGTCTTGTTGCACCGAAACGGTAGCCTTTGCCTGATGCCTTGGTCTGTGCTTGCTCCCTTTGCACCAAAGAGGAAACAAGGACATTGCGCAGGCCGGTGCCCACCTGGTGCCCGCCTGGTCTCGATCGTCATGGCTTGGGTCATGTGCACCTCGCGAGGTACCCTCGCCTTGATCTCTCCGCCTCCTCGCGAGCCTGCCCGGCGAGGCCGCTCCTGAGGAAGCTTCCTGTCGTCCGCCCCGCGAGGCTTGGCCCCTCGCGAGGGTCTTGAGCTTGAGTCGATGAAGATGGGCCGCACAGGGCCACAACTTGAGCCATGCCGCAGGCCGCAGGCAGGCAAGTCTGGGGACCCCCGTTCCAAGAACATCGACAGTAGCCCCCGGGCCCAAGGCGCGCTTGGACTTGGCTTAGCGAAGAAGCGAAGGGGCAAGTGCAAAGCGCCACGGGCCCCAACAGCCTGCGGCCTTGGGTGCAGCGTGGTGATTGATTGGTGTTGGAGTAATGGGCGACGGGTAGGCTAACCCGAGCCCCAGAACCTTTCAAAGCATCGGGGCGGACTGCGCCCCTCAAGACTCTGCGATAAGGAGCCGCCTTCTGGGAGTCGGCGGCAAGGCCGCCGACTATCCCTCACGGCCGCGTCCCAAGGACAACCTTGGGATAAGCCGACTCTTAGCTGACGACTTCCAGAGAAGCCGACTCTTAGCTGACGACTTCCAGAGAAGCCGGCTGAGGGGAGTCGGCCCGCGACTCCAACCATCTCCTGCCTTCGCCACGATGGACGGGGCGGGGTACGGTCACTGCATAGCCGTCTCTACCCTGCTTACGAGGGGCTGGCATGGCTACAGTGCACCGTATCGCTGGAGATCTCCACCGTGGCGCGGCACTGTTGCCATGCCTGCCCTGACCTCGGCCTCAGTGGGCGGCACATTGTGCCCACGACGGCCAACCTGTACGGCTAGAGACGGCGGGACCCGCCCGTCAGCGGGAGGACAGAAGACGGCGAGAACGCCCCAAAGATGGACCCGTGGGAGTCGGCCCTCTGGAGTCGGCCGGCCCCTCCGACGGGCCCCGCCCGCCATTAACCAGACAAGACGGGGAATGGTGATAGTGATCGCCCGCCAGACGGCGGCACTGTTGCCATGACCCCATGCCCAAGCCAGCGTCATAAGAAGCACTGCTACAGTACCAGGCCTGTTAGTGGGCCCCAGCAGTCGGTGGAGAAGACGGCGGCCTGAGAGTCAGATGGCTGGGACCCGCGCCCAGCCGGATTACCATTGTATCCCTGGAGGATAGGCCTATATAAGCCCCCCGGAGCACCCATGCAATGGGGATAGCTTCTTTAGTATTAGACCCGATCATATAGGAAGGAGGGAGCTAGCCTTGCCCTCTCCTACCTCCAGAAAACATCTCTAGGAGCAACCTTGTATTCACTTTGCCATAGTGGTCATGCGGAGACCCCGCAGAGCAGTAGTAGGGGTGTTATCTCCTCGGAGAGCCCTGAAGCTGGGTAAGATCCGCCGGCGTGCATGTCTTCGCCTCATCCCGCTTCCGGGCACCGGCGATGTTCTACTCGCTCCCACCATGATAAGCCATCCTTTGTCATATGTCGCACCCAACCCCCGACATTTGGTGCCCACCATGGGGCGAGGTGCACCGTTGTCCGGAGACCTGCTCTGGACAGAAACCCTATTCCTCCCTGGCGAGCACAACCAGCCCGGCACGCCAGACGGAGTCTGCACCGATGCGCTGCACGTCGCTGAGATCGCCTGCGCGGCCAGCTGCCTCGCTGAACTTGTCGGCGAGGTTCATCTCTCCGATGAGCCTGCATCCGACGCAGGCATGAGCGGCCCCGAGAGCCTCCTCGCGGGCCTCCTTGACCAACTCCACGTCACCGGCGAGCTTGCCGGGGACCTGGAGTCCATGGGCTCCACCGACCCGATGCTGGTCGACTCCGATACCGCATCACTCGATGCGTTCCCCACCAACGTGGTGGTCTACGACGAGCCGCTCCCTTGCGCGGAGAGCGGTGGAAGCACTGTCATGGAGGTCCTCGTCCTCGATCACGGCGGGCATTCCGGCGAAGGAGCTCGTGATCCACTCGACACGGCTCTACAAGACCTGACCGCGCCCATTCCGGGAGACGCCGACGCCGAGACACTGGAGGCACGCCGCCTCCAGCTCTTCGAGGGCACGAAGAAGCTGGCAAGCATGAGACGCTTGTCAGAAGCCTACCAGCGTGAGATGGATCGCGCCGTGGGCGGCTCGCCGGCTCCAACTGGGCCTAGCCGCCTAGGCGCGGTCCGGCAACGTGGTGTGGCCATCGCCAACCTGTTCGGGGCCAATCGCCCTGTGTACGCCACGCCTGCGGAGAACATCTGCGCCACCCAGGCGGCAGCAGACGAGCTCGACAACTTCGAAGGTGAAGAGCGCCGCCTGATGACGAAGCGAGTTCAGCAGCTCCTCGACGCGGCTGCCGCGCAGAACGAAGTCGGCTGCCGCACGGAGGCACCGCAACGACAAAACGACGACTTGCCTCCCCGCCGAGATCAAGGCGCGACGTCTCGGACACTAACCGGCGGTGTCCGCGGAAGGAAAGACAAGGATCCGGCTGTCAGCCACAGTCGGACTCGCATCACCATCGAGCGCGACCAAGACGGCCGCCCCAAAGCGGTAGAGCGGCGGGACGACTATCTGCCTCCTCCTCCTCGCAAAGAAAGACGAATCTCCCCGCCACCCATTGAGCATCTGACTCTCGGCGACCGCCTTGGCCGCCGAGAGGGAGTCGGAGAAAATGACGCCCGCCACCGGATCGACCGACTCCACCGATCCCTGGCGCTGGAAGAAGAAGACGAGTTGGGTCCTCCCTGTTTCGGGCCCCGCATCCAAGATGAGCCCTTCCCCAAAGGGTTCACGCTCCCCTGAGACACGCCCAAGTACACCGGCTCCGTGAAGCCGGAAGACTGGCTAGTTGACTACTCCACGGCCGTCAACATAGCAAACGGCAACAAGCGTGTTGCCGTAAAGTACGTTCCACTCATGCTCCAGGGCACGGCCCGGACATGGTTGAACAGCTTGAAGCCCCGCAGCATCAACAGCTGGGTCGACTTCACCGAAGCCTTCGTCCGCAACTTCACGAGCACATACAAGCGGCCTCCCAAGCCTCACCAACTCTCCTTGTGCGTGCAAAGCCCCAACGAGTCGACTCGCGACTACCTCACGCGCTGGGCCAAGCTTCAGAACTCCTGCGAGGGTGTGCACGAGGTGTAGGCTATCGAGTACTTCACTGCCGGGTGCAGAGAAGGCACCCTCCTCAAGCACAAGCTCCTCTGCGACGAGCCAGAGACCCTCGACGAGCTGCTGATCATAGCGGACAAATATGCCATGACCGACTCCTCCATGAAGGCGGAGATTCAAGTTGGTGTGACTTGCAAAGTCACCCCTCAGGCTCCCAGAACTCCGGCTGGGGACACTAGTCGGCGGCAACCTCAGAGCGACCACAAGTGCAAAGCCCCGCAGCCGGCTTCCAGCAGCCGGCAAGTTGCGACGGTCGAAGACCAACAGCCGGAGGAGCAGCCACCGGCGAAGCGACAGAAAGGCGGCAAGTTGAACTGGTTGCCGGCCTTCTCCTACGAGCAGACCCTAGATGGTCCCTGCAAGTTCCACAGCGGCGCGAAGTCGTCGAACCACACTACCCGGAAATGCCACTGGCTCACCAGAATCGCCAAGGGAGACGGCCTACTCCCTCCCCCGCCTGCTGGGCCGCCGCCTCCACTGCCGCCCCAGCAGCCGGCTGTCAGGCCAGTCGGCGCAATACAAGATGAGTACCCAGAAGAGCACGGAGCCTATGTGGTGTTCACCAGTGTGGCTGACGATCGACGCAGTAGGCGGCTGCAGCAGCAAGAGGTGAACGCAGTCACGTCAAGCACTCCAGAGTTCATGCACTGGTCCGAGAAGCCTATCAGTTGGAGTAGAGCTGATCACCCAGAGGTGATGCGAATCCGGGCTCCTACGCCCTGGTCTTAGGCGCCACACTCGCCACAGATAGGCGGGTCGCTCGTTTCTTGCGAGTGCTGATAGACGGAGGCAATAGTATCAACATCCTGTACAAGGATACTATGGAGAAGTTAGGAATCAAGCAAAGACAGCTTCAGAGCAGCCGGACTGTGTTCCACGACATTGTTCCTGGCCTTTCCTGCTCGCCAATCGGCAAAATCCTGATAGACGTCCTCTTTGGGGACAAAGATCATTTTCGCCGAGAGCCAGTTTGGTTTGAAGTGGTGGACCTCGAAAGCCCGTACCATGCGTTGCTTGGCCAACCTGCTTTGGCCAAGTTCATGGTGGTCCCCCACTACGCCTACCTCAAGATGAAGATGCCGAGTTCCAAGGGGATTCTAACCGTAGCCGGCGACTACAGAAAGTCATCCGCTTGCGCGGCCGAAAGCAGTCGGCTGGCCGAGTCCTTGCTGATCGCAGCTGAGAAGCGGCTTCTTGATCGGGTTGTGGCATTGGCCGGCAAGCAGCCCGAGATGTCGCCCGACCCCAAGGAGTTGGAAGCAGAAGGATCGTTCAAGCCGGCCAGAGAAACGAAGAAGATACCCTTGGGCCCGGAGCACCCAGAGAGGTATGCTGTCATGGGTACATACCTTGACAGCAAATAGGAAGGCGAGCTCGTCGATTTCCTCTGTGAGAATCGAGACATCTTCGCATGGTCCCCTAAAACATGCCAGGTGTACCGACGGAATTCGCCGAGCACAAGTTACATGTCCGGTCTGATGTGAAGCCCGTCAGGCAGCCCTTGCGCCGCCTGTCAGAAGAGAAGAGAAGAGTTGTTGGAGAAGAGATAGCCCGGCTCCTGGCAGCCGGCTTCATTATGGAAGTGTTTTTCCCAGAGTGGCTAGCAAACCTAGTCCTGGTGCTGAAGAAGAACAAGCAGTGGCGGATGTGTATCGACTACACAAGCCTCAACAAAGCTTGCCCTAAGGACCCATTCGCCCTGCCAAGGATTGATCAGGTGATAGACTCCACAGCCGAATGCGAGCTGTTGAGTTTCTTAGATGCATATTCTGGATATCACTAGATCAAGCTGAACCCGGCTGACAGACTGAAGACCGCCTTCATCACGCCGTTTGGAGCCTTGTGCTACCTAACCATGACGTTCGACTTGAGGAATGCCGGCGCCACCTTTCAGCGTTGCATGCAGAAATGCCTCCTCAAGCAACTCGGCAGAAACACCCACGTCTATGTGGACGATGTGGTGGTGAAGACGGAGAAGCGCGGAACATTGCCGGAAGACCTCAAGGAAACCTTTGAGAACCTGCGCCGATTCCAGATCAAACTCAACCCCGAGAAATGCGTCTTTGGAGTACCAGCCGGCCAACTCCTTGGCTTCCTGGTCTCTGAACGCGGCATAGAGTGCAACGCTGTAAATATCAAGGCCAACGAGAGGATGGAGGTACCCCGTCGACTGCTAGATGTGCAAAAATTCACCGGCTGCTTGGCGTCCATCAGCCATTTCATGAGTCGGCTGGGCGAGAAGTCTCTCCCTTTATACCAGCTCATGAAGAAGACGACCTTTTTTGAATGGAACCTCAAGTCGGACGAAGCTTTTCTCCAGTTGAAGAAAATGCTAACTACTCCCCCTGTACTGGCGGCTCCAACGCCTAAAGAGCCCATGCTCCTATACATTGCCGCCACCAGTCGGGTAGTCAGCATAGTTATTGTAGTTGAGAGCAAGGAGGAAGGCAAGGCGCTACCTGTCCAGAGACCGGTATATTACCTGAACGAAGTACTGTCGGCCCCCAAGCAGAACTACCCCCACTACCAGAAGATGTGCTACGGCGTGCACTTTGCCGCCAAGAAATTGAAGCCTTACTTCCAGGAGCATCCAATCACTGTGGTCTGCACAACCCCACTAGCCGTGATCATCGGAAGCCGAGATGCTTCTGGCCAAGTGGCCAAATGGGCCATCGATCTGGCTCCCTACACCATCTACTACTAGCCCCGCACCACCATCAAGTCGCAAGCACTAGCCGACTTCCTTGTCGACTGGGCCGATACCCAGTACATGCCGCCAGCGCCCGACTCCACCCATTGGCGGATGCACTTCGACGGCTCCAAGATGCGCACCGGCTTGGGAGCCGGCGTCGTCCTCACTCCCCCCAAGGGCAACAAGCCGAGGTATACGCTGCAGATCCACTTCGCCGCCTCCAACAACGTCGCTGAGTACGAGGCGCTCATTCACGGGCTCCGGCTTGCCAAAGAACTTGGCATTCGCCGGATCCTGTGTTATGGCGACTCCGACTTAGTGGTCCAGCAGTCATCTGGCGATTGGGACGCCAAGGATGCAAACATGGAGAGCTACCGCTTCCTTGTGCAGCAACTCAGCGGATACTTCGAGGTGTGCGAGTTCCTCCACGTGCCAAGGAATGACAACGACCAAGCAGACGCCTTGGCATGAATCGGCTCCACCCGCCAAGCAATACCATCCGGCGTCGCCCTTCGGCGCCTCCTCAAGCCGTCTGTCAAGCCTTCACCAGAATCAGACTCCATATTAGTGTCGGCTCCACCCGAAGAAGTCGGATCCGACTCTAAGAGCGTTCCAGTCGAGGCCGGCCCGGGGACTTCAGAACCCGGCCCGGGGACTGCGGCGACTAGTCCGATGGCTCCAGAACTCGGCCCGGGGACTGCTCCAGTTGGCCCGGGGACTTCGTCAATCCAGCAAGCGGTTGCGGACTCCAACCCGCCGCCTCCCAGCCCAGCCGCCCTCGTCCAAGTCGCAGTACTGGTAGTCAAAGAAATAGCAGCACCCTCATGGGCACAACCCATCCTCAAGTTCCTGGTGAGCAAAGAACTGCCAATTGATGAAACCTTGGCTCAGCAAGTACAACGCCGAGCGGCAGCCTACACCATAGTCAACAGAGAGTTGGTCAGGCGCAGCGTCACTGCGTCTACCAATGTTGCGTCGAGCTAGAGCAAGGCCAAGCAATTCTCAGAGACATCCATGAAGGCGAGTGTGGCCACCATGCGGCTTCAAGAGCACTTGTCGCCAAAGCCTTCCGGCACGGTTTCTTCAGGCCAACTGCCCTAGAAGAGGCCAAAGAATTAGTCCAAAAGTGCAAAGGGTGCCAGATGTTCCGCTCCAAGCCACATCAGCCGGCTTCCGCACTCAAGACTATCCCCATCGCCTGGCCCTTTGCGGTTTGGGGCCTGGATATGGTGGGACCATTCAAAACAGCGCGAGGCGGCCTAACTCACTTACTTGTCGCGGTGGACAAGTTCACCAAGTGGATAGAAGTAAAGCCCATCAAGAAGTTGAATGGTCCGACTGCAACGACTTTCATCGCCCACATCACGACTCGGTACGGCATACCGCACAGCATCATCACCGACAACGGCACAAATTTCGCCAAAGGTGCATTGGCCCGTTTCTGCGTGACTCAGGGTATCCAACTGGACTTAGCGTCCGTTGCCCATCCGCAGTCAAACGGCCAGGTAGAGCGAGCAAACGGCCTCATCCTGTCTGGCATCAAGCCTCGACTGGTCGAACCACTAGAGCGTTCGGCGGCTGTTAGCTTGACGAGTTGCCAGCCGTCCTCTGGAGTCTGCGCACAACTCCAAACAAGTCAACCGGCTTCACACCCTTCTTCCTCGTCTACGGTGCTGAAGCCGTCATCCCGACGGACATAGAGTTCGACTCTCCGCGAGTCACCATGTACACCGAGGAAGAAGCAGAAGAAGCACGTCAAGACGGTGTCGATCTGCTGGAAGAGGGCCGGCTGTTGGCACTCAGCCGGTCGAGCATCTACCAGCAGAGCCTGTGCCGATACTACAACAGGAAGGTCAAGCCGAGATCTTCCCAAGAGGGTGACCTTGTGCTCCGGCTGATCCAGCGAACAGCCGGCCAGCACAAGCTGTCGGCGCCTTGGGAAGCCCCCTTCATTATCAGTAAGGTGCTGGGAAACGACTCCTACTACCTGATCGACGCTCAGAAGCCCCAAGCACGCAAGAGGGACGACTCCGGCAAAGAGACAGAACGCCCGTGGAATGCAAACCTTCTCCGAAGATTTTACAGTTGATGCAGTAGGTATCGCACTACCCTTTGTATTAAAGTACCAAGACTTCGGGGCCCCCGAGACGAGCTCGGGGACTGCCCTCTTTTGTTATTTGTATGATAAGAATTATGCCTTCGAGTACATTACTCTTTGTTATGCCACTTGGCACCGGGCTCGACTAGTCGTCCCGGGGACTCGCCGCCTTGCGCTATGAAATGCTTCCTGCAGTCGGACAAGTAGTGTGTGGTGCCTAAGCCGTCTCCTGTCAGAAGCCGCAGCTCGTAGAGCGACGGTTTGGTGGATAGGAGTAAGGAAGAATGGGCGTCCACACGAAAAATGGCTAAGGACTCAAAGCATAAACATAGCTTAAGCCGGCTTCCTGCCTCTCTTAGCAAAGCCGACTCTTTAGTAGTCGGCCTGCCGCTTTCTATCCAACTTGTTAAAAAGACTCTAAAAATGGCCAAGTACTTGCCTCCCCAAAGTAGCCAAACACTTGATCTAGTGGCTGTTGGAAATATGCCCTAGAGGCAATAATAAAAGTATTATTATATTTCATTATTCATGATAATTGTCTTTTATTCATGCTATAACTGTATTATCCGGAAATCATAATACACGTGTGAATACTTAGACCACACAATGTCCCTGGTAAGCCTCTAGTTGACCAGCTCGTTGTGATCAACAGATAGTCATGGTTTCCTGACTATGGACATTGGATGTCGTTGATAACGGGATCACATCATTAGGAGAATGATGTGATGGACAAGACCCAATCCTAAGCACAGCATAAAAGATCGTGTAGTTCATTTTGCTAGAGCTTTGCAAGTGTCAAGTATCTCTTCCTTCGACCATGAGATCGTGTAACTCCCGGATACCGTAAGAGTGCCTTGGGTGTACCAAACGTCACAACGTAACTGGGTGACTATAAAGGTGCATTACAGGTATCTCCGAAAGTAGCTGTTGGGTTGACATGGATCGAGACTGGGATTTGTCACTCCGTATGACGGAGAGGTATCTCTGGGCCCACTCGGTAATGCATCATCATATTGAGCTCAATGTGACCAAGGTGTTGGACACGGGATCATGCATTACGGTACGAGTAAAGTGACTTGCCGGTAACGAGACTGAACAAGGTATTGGGATACCGACAATCGAGTCTCGGGCAAGTAACGTACCGATTGACAAAGGGAATTGCATACAGGGTTTGATCGAATCCTCGACATAGTGGTTCATCCGATGACAACATCGAGGAGCATGTGGGAGCCATCATGGGTATCCAGATCCCGCTGATGGTTATTGACTGAGAGAGTCTCGGTCATGTCTGCATGTCTCCCGAACCCGTAGGGTCTACACACTTAAGGTTCGGTGACGCTAGGGTTATGAAGATATGTATATGCAGAAACCCGAATGTTGTTCGGAGTCCCGGATGAGATCCCGGACGTCACGAGGAGTTCCGGAATGGTCCGGAGGTAAAGAATTATATATAGGAAGTGCTATTTCGGGCACCGGGACAAGTTTCGGGGTTATCGGTATTGTACCGGGACCACCGGAAGGGTCCCGGGGGTCCACCGGGTGGGGCCACCTGTCCCGGGGGGCCACATGGGCTGTAGGGGGTGCGCCTTGGCCATCATGGGCCAAGGGCACCAGCCCCTATAGGCCCATGCGCCTAGGGTTTCCCCCTAGGAGGAGTCCTAGTGGTGGAAGGCACCCCTAGGTGCCTTGGGGGGAGGGAAACCTCCCCTAGCCCCCCCCCTAGTAGATCTCATCTACTAGGGCCGGCGCCCCCCCCTTGGCACCCCTATATATAGTGGGGGGGGGGGGAGAGGAGGAGAACACACCAGCCCCTGGCGCCTCCACCTCCCCCTGTTACGTCTCTCCCTCGTAGTCTCGGCGAAGCCCTGCTGCTGTGACGCCCTGCATCCACCACCACGCCGTCGTGCTGCTGGATCTTCATCAACCTCTCCTTCCCCCTTGCTGGATCAAGAAGGAGGAGACGTCTCCCGTCCCGTACGTGTGTTGAACGCGGAGGTGCCGTCCGTTCGGCGCTGGTCATCGGTGATTTGGATCACATCGAGTACGACTACATCATCACCTTGCAAGCTTCCGCACGCGATCTACAAGTGGTATGTAGATGCAAACTCTCTCCCTAGACTCGTTGCTTAGATGAACTCATAGATGGATCTTGGTGAAACCGTAGGAAAATTTTAATTTTCTGCAACGTTCCCCAACAGTGGCATCATGAGCTAGGTCTATGCGTAGTTCTCTTTGCACGAGTAGAACACAACTTTGTTGTGGGCGTGGATTTTGTCATCTTACTTGCCTCTACTAGTCTTTTCTTGCTCAACGGTATTGTGGGATGAAGCGGCCCGGACCAACCTTACACATACTCTTACGTGAGACCGGTTCCACCGACTGACATGCACTAGTTGCATAAGGTGGCTGGCGGGTGTCTGTCTCTCCCACCTTAGTTGGAGCGGAATCGATGAACAGGGCCCTTATGAAGGGTAAATAGAAGTTGACAAAATCACGTTGTGGTGATTCGTAGGTAAGAAAACGTTCTTGCTAGAACCCAATTGCAGCCACGTAAAAGATGCAACAACAATTAGAGGACGTCTAACTTGTTTTTGCAGCGATTGATCATGTGATGTGATATGGCCAGAAGTTGTGATGAATGATGAATTGTGATGTATGAGATCATGTTCTTTGTAATAGGATTCACGACTTGCATGTCGATGAGTATGACAACCGGCAGGAGCCATAGGAGTTGTCATTATTTTTTGTATGACCTGCGTGTCATTGAACAACGCCATGTAAACTACTTTACTTTATTGCTAAACATTAGTCATAGAAGTAGAAGTAGTCGTTGGCGTGACAACTTCATGAAGACACGATGATGGAGATCATGATGATGGAGATCATGGTGTCAAGCCGGTGACAAGATGATCATGGAGCCCCGAAGATGAAGATCAATGGAGCTATATGATATTGGCCATATCATGTCACAACTATATAATTGCATGTGATGTTTATTATGTATTATGCATCTTGTTTACTTAGGACGACGGTAGTAAATAAGATGATCCCTTATAAAATTTCAAGAAGTGTTCTCCCCTAACTGTGCACCGTTGCTACAGTTCGTCGTTTCTAAGCACCACGTGATGATCGGGTGTGATGGATTCTTACGTTCACATACAACGGGTGTAAGACAGTTTTACACAGCGAAAACACTTAGGGTTAACTTGACGAGCCTAGCATGTGCAGACATGGCCTCGGAACACGGAGACCGAAAGGTCGAACACGAGTCGTATGGAAGATACGATCAACATGAAAATGTTCACCGACGATGACTAGTCCGTCTCACGTGATGATCGGACACGGACTAGTCGACTCGGATCGTGTAACACTTAGATGACTAAAGGGATGTCTAATCTAAGTGGGAGTTCATAATTTGATTAGAACTTTATTATCATGAACTTAGTCTAAAACCTTTGCAAATATGTCTTGTAGATCAATGGCCAACGCTAATGTCAACATGAACTTCAACGCGTTCCTAGAGAAAACCAAGCTGAAAGATGATGGCAGCAACTATACGGACTGGGTCCGGAACCTGAGGATCATCCTCATAGCTGCCAGGAAACAATATGTCCTAGAAGGAACATTGGTGACGCTCCCGTCCCAGAGAACCAAGACATTATGAATGCTTGGCAGTCTCGCGCTGATGATTACTCCCTCGTTCAGTGCGGCATGCTTTACAGCTTAGAACCGGTGCTCCAAAAGCGTTTTGAGCATCACGGAGCATATGAGATGTTCGAAGAGCTGAAACTAGTTTTTCAAGCTCATGCCCGGGTCGAGAGATATGATGTCTCCGACAAGTTCTACAGTTGTAAGATGGAGGAGAACAGTTCTGTCAGTGAGCACATCCTGAAGATGTCTGGGTTGCACAACCGTATGACCCAGCTGAACATTAACCTCCCAGATGAGGCGGTCATTGACAGAATCCTCCAGTCGCTCCCACCAAGCTACAAGAGCTTTGTGATGAACTACAACATGCAGGGAATGGAAAAGACCATTCCTGAAGTGTTCTCGATGCTGAAGTCAGCAGAGGCTCAAATCAAGAAAGAACATCAAGTGTTGATGGTCAATAAGACCACTAAGTTCAAGAAGGGCAAGGGTAAGAAGAACTTCAAGAAGGACGGCAAAGATGTTGCCGCGCCTGGTAAGCCAGTTACCGGGAAGAAGTCAAAGAATGGACCCAAGCCTGAGACTGAGTGCTTTTATTGCAAGGGGAAGGGTCACTGGAAGCGGAACTGCCCCAAATACTTAGCGGATAAGAAGGCCGGCAACACCAAAGGTATATTTGATATACATGTGATTGATGTGTACCTTACCAGTACTCGTAGTAACTCCTGGGTATTTGATACCGGTGCCGTTGCTCATATTTGTAACTCACAGCAGGAGCTGCGGAATAAACGGAGACTAGCGAAGGACGAGGTGACGATGCGCGTCGGGAATGGTTCCAGAGTCGATGTGATCGCCGTCGGCACGCTGCCTCTACATTTACCTACGGGATTAGTTTTGAACCTTAATAATTGTTATTTAGTGCCAAGTTTGAGCATGAACATTGTATCTGGATCTCGTTTAATACGAGATGGCTACTCATTTAAGTCTGAGAATAATGGTTGTTCGATTTATATGAGAGATATGTTTTATGGTCATGCTCCGATGGTCAATGGTTTATTCTTAATGAATCTCGAGCGTAATATTACACATGTTCATAGTGTAGATGCCAAAAGATTTAAAGTTGATAACGATAGTCCCACATACTTGTGGCACTGCCGCCTTGGTCACATTGGTGTCAAGCGCATGAAGAAGCTCCATGCCGATGGACTTTTAGAGTCTCTTGATTATGAATCGTTTGACATGTGCGAACCATGCCTCTTAGGTAAAATGACCAAGACTCCGTTCTCCGGAACAATGGAGCGAGCAACCAACTTGTTGGAAATCATACATACCGATGTGTGCGGTCCAATGAGCGTTGAGGCTCGCGGAGGATATCGTTATGTTCTCACTCTCACAGATGACTTGAGTAGATATGGGTATGTCTACTTAATGAAACACAAGTCTGAGACCTTTGAAAAGTTCAAGGAATTTCAGAAAGAGGTGGAGAATCAACGTGACCGAAAGATAAAATTCTTACGATCAGATCGTGGAGGAGAATACTTAAGTCACGAATTTGGTACACACTTAAAGAAATGTGGAATCGTTTCACAGCTCACGCCGCTTGGAACACCTCAGCGAAACGGTGTGTCCGAACGTCGTAATCGCACTCTATTGGATATGGTGCGGTCTATGATGTCGCTTACCGATTTACCGCTATCATTTTGGGGATACGCTCTAGAGACAGCTACATTCACTTTAAATAGGGCACCGTCTAAATCCGTTGAGACGACACCGTATGAATTATGGTTTGGAAAGAAACCTAAGCTGTCGTTTCTAAAAGTTTGGGGATGCGAAGCTTATGTCAAGAAACTACAACCTGAAAAGCTCGAACCCAAGTCGGAAAAATGCGTATTCATAGGATACCCTAAGGAAACTGTAGGGTATACCTTCTACTTAAGATCCGAAGGCAAGATCTTTGTTGCCAAGAACGGATGCTTTCTGGAAAAAGAGCTTCTCTCGAAAGAAGTAAGTGGGAGGAAAGTAGAACTCGATGAAGTACTACCTCTTGAGCGGGATAGTGACGCAGCACAGGAAACCGTTCCTGTGATGCCCACACCAACTGAAGAGGAAAACCATGATAATGATCAAGGTACTTCGGATCAAGTTACTGCTGAACTTCGTAGGTCCACAAGGACACGTTCCGCACCAGAGTGGTACGGCAACCCTGTCCTGGAAATCATGTTGTTAGACAACAATGAACCTTCGAACTATGAAGAAGCAATGGCGGGCCCGGATTCCAACAAATGGCTTGAAGCCATGAAATCCGAGATAGAATCCATGTATGAAAACAAAGTATGGACTTTGACAGACTTGCCCGATGATCGGCGAGCGATAGAAAACAAATGGATCTTTAAGAAGAAGACGGACGCGGATGGTAATGTTACCATCTATAAAGCTCGACTTGTTGCTAAGGGTTATCGACAGGTTCAAGGGATTGACTACGACGAGACATTCTCTCCCGTAGCGAAGCTGAAGTCCGTCCGAATCATGTTAGCAATTGCCGCATACTATGATTATGAGATATGGCAAATGGACGTCAAAACGGCATTCCTTAACGGGCATCTTAAGGAAGAACTGTATATGATGCAGCCGGAAGGTTTTGTCGATCCTCAGAACGCTAACAAAGTATGCAAGCTCCAGCGATCCATTTATGGACTGGTGCAAGCATCTCGGAGTTGGAACATTCGCTTTGATGAGATGATCAAAGCGTTTGGGTTTATGCAGACTTATGGAGAAGCCTGCGTTTACAAGAAAGTGAGTGGGAGCTCTGTAGCATTTCTCATATTATATGTAGATGACATACTCCTGATGGGAAATAATGTAGAATTTCTGGACAACATTAAGGCCTACTTGAATAAGTGTTTTTCAATGAAGGACCTTGGAGAAGCTGCTTATATATTAGGCATCAAAATCTATAGAGATAGATCGAGACGCCTCATAGGTCTTTCACAAAGCACATACCTTGATAAGATTTTGAAGAGATTCAGAATGGATCAGTCCAAGAAGGGGTTCTTGCCTATGTTACAAGGTATGAGACTGAGCTCAGCTCAGTCACCGACCACGGCAAAAGATAAAGAAGAGATGAGTGTCATCCCCTATGCTTCAGCCATAGGATCTATTATGTATGCCATGCTGTGTACCAGACCCGATGTAAACCTTGCCGTAAGTTTGGTAGCAAGATACCAAAGTAATCCCGGCAAGGAACACTGGACAGCGGTCAAGAATATCCTGAAGTACCCGAAAAGGACAAAGGACATGTTTCTCGTTTATGGAGGAGACGAAGAGCTCGTCGTAAAGGGTTACGTCGACGCTAGCTTCGACTCAGATCTGGATGACTCTAAGTCACAAACCGGATACGTGTATATGTTGAATGGTGGAGCAGTAAGCTGGTGCAGCTGCAAGCAGAGCGTCGTGGCGGGATCTACGTGTGAAGCGGAGTACATGGCAGCCTCGGAGGCAGCGCATGAAGCGATTTGGGTGAAGGAGTTCATCACCGACCTAGGAGTCATACCCAATGCGTCGGGGCCGATCAAACTCTTCTGTGACAACACTGGAGCTATTGCCCTCGCAAAGGAGCCCAGGTTTCACAAGAAGACCAGGCACATCAAGCGTCATTTCAACTCCATCCGTGAAAATGTTCAAGATGGAGACATAGAGATTTGCAAAGTGCACACAGATCTGAATGTCGCAGATCCGCTGACTAAACCTCTCTCGCGTGCAAAACATGATCAACACCAGAACTCTATGGGTGTTCGATTCATCACAATGTAACTAGATTAGTGACTCTAGTGCAAGTGGGAGACTGTTGGAAATATGCCCTAGAGGCAATAATAAAAGTATTATTATATTTCATTATTCATGATAATTGTCTTTTATTCATGCTATAACTGTATTATCCGGAAATCATAATACACGTGTGAATACTTAGACCACACAATGTCCCTGGTAAGCCTCTAGTTGACCAGCTCGTTGTGATCAACAGATAGTCATGGTTTCCTGACTATGGACATTGGATGTCGTTGATAACGGGATCACATCATTAGGAGAATGATGTGATGGACAAGACCCAATCCTAAGCACAGCATAAAAGATCGTGTAGTTCGTTTTGCTAGAGCTTTGCAAGTGTCAAGTATCTCTTCCTTCGACCATGAGATCGTGTAACTCCCGGATATCGTAAGAGTGCCTTGGGTGTACCAAACGTCACAACGTAACTGGGTGACTATAAAGGTGCATTACAGGTATCTCCGAAAGTAGCTGTTGGGTTGACACGGATCGAGACTGGGATTTGTCACTCCGTATGACGGAGAGGTATCTCTGGGCCCACTCGGTAATGCATCATCATATTGAGCTCAATGTGACCAAGGTGTTGGACACGGGATCATGCATTACGGTACGAGTAAAGTGACTTGCCGGTAACGAGACTGAACAAGGTATTGGGATACCGACAATCGAGTCTCGGGCAAGTAACGTACCGATTGACAAAGGGAATTGCATACAGGGTTTGATCGAATCCTCGACATAGTGGTTCATCCGATGACAACATCGAGGAGCATGTGGGAGCCATCATGGGTATCCAGATCCTGCTGATGGTTATTGACTAAGAGAGTCTCGGTCATGTCTGCATGTCTCCCGAACCCGTAGGGTCTACACACTTAAGGTTCGCTGACGCTAGGGTTATGAAGATATGTATATGCAGAAACCCGAATGTTGTTCGGAGTCCCGGATGAGATCCCGGACGTCACGAGGAGTTCCGGAATGGTCCGGAGGTAAAGAATTATATATAGGAAGTGCTATTTCGGGCACCGGGACAAGTTTCGGGGTTATCGGTATTGTACCGGGACCACCGGAAGGGTCCCGGGGGTCCACTGGGTGGGGCCACCTGTCCCGGGGGGCCACATGGGCTGTAGGGGGTGCGCCTTGGCCATCATGGGCCAAGGGCACCAGCCCCTATAGGCCCATGCGCCTAGGGTTTCCCCCTAGGAGGAGTCCTAGTGGTGGAAGGCACCCCTAGGTGCCTTGGGGGGGAGGGAAACCTCCCCTAGGCCGCCGCCCCCCTAGTAGATCTCATCTACTAGGGCCGGCGCCCCCCCCCCTTGGCACCCCTATATATAGTGGTGGGGAGAGGAGGAGAACACACCAGCCCCTGGCGCCTCCACCTCCCCCCGTTACGTCTCTCCCTCGTAGTCTCGGCGAAGCCCTGCTGCTGTGACGCCCTGCATCCACCACCACGCCGTCGTGCTGCTGGATCTTCATCAACCTCTCCTTCCCCCTTGCTGGATCAAGAAGGAGGAGACGTCTCCCGTCCCGTACGTGTGTTGAACGCGGAGGTGCCATCCGTTCGGCGCTGGTCATCGGTGATTTGGATCACGTCGAGTACGACTACATCATCACCTTGCAAGCTTCCGCACGCGATCTACAAGTGGTATGTAGATGCAAACTCTCTCCCTAGACTCGTTGCTTAGATGAACTCATAGATGGATCTTGGTGAAACCGTAGGAAAATTTTAATTTTCTGCAACGTTCCCCAACAGTGGCAGCCGCAGAACGGTTGTCCGACTGACAAGGCGGCAACTAAGGGAAGGCGGAAAAGGAAAAAGCCAAAAGAGCAATGAGCAAGGAAAGATAGAACTCGGATAAATATTTACATAGCATAGGCCCTTGGTCGAAACTTCAAACAGAAGTTCAAAATACACCCCGCGGGTGGAATTGTTCAAATTAACAAGTTCTTCAAAGACTACTAAAGCAAATAAAATGAAGGCAAGACGGCAGCCTAGGAGGTGGCAGGCGGGTTCGGAGGGTCGGAGGAGACGGCGGTGTCAGGCGTCGGGGCGGTCGGCTTGATCGTCTCCAGCGGCGGCCGGCTCGGTCGGGCGCGGCTCGTTGCTGGAGGCACGGTCGAGCTGAGGCTGGTCGCCCGCTCCACCTTCTGGCGCCTCCGTCTCGCCTCCGTCCTCCGCCTTGCCTTCCTCCTCAGCGCTGGAACCGATCACCTCCGCCGAGTCCTCGTCGTAGTCCGGGTTCATCCCGAACCACTCCGGCGGTGCCTCCCTGCCGTCTTCAGCCCGATCAGGGACGAAGATGCTGGTGTCAGCATAGTCGGTGATCGCCGCAGCACGAGCAACGAGGGCGTCTTCCACAGCTACCAGCTCTGCCTGGGCCTCTGACTGAAACGCTTCCAGACGGTCCAGGTCCAGCCTTGGATACCACGCCTTGACGAATTCCAAGGCCCGGCGCGCTCCAGCCCGGGCCGAGGAACCCTTCCAAGCCTCAAGACGACTAGCTGCAACCTCCAGCCAGTCGGCAGTCCGACTGGCAGTGCGCAGAACCGGCATGTCTGGCCATAGGGCGGCAATGGCCTGGGCGCCGGCACGTTGAAGCCGGCGCATCATCCGATGGGCCGGCCGCAGATGAGCCTCGATGCTCAGAAGCTGCTCGTCAAGGGTCCGAGGGGCGTTGGCGGAAATCTCCGCACCATCTGCCCTCCGCGCCTCGCAATCTGCCTCGATGGCTTGAGTGGCCGCCTGCGAGTGACCAGGGAAGAGGTCTGCCAAGACAAAAAAGAAGCAAGTCAGAATCAGGAGTCGGCCCGACCCATAGTCGGCGGCTCAAAGGAAACCAAGAAACTCACCGTCAATGATGTCCTCGATCTCATGGAAGCCGGAGGTTAGCTGCTCCTCCTTGTCGGTCCAGGAGGAGCGCTCTCTCTCGAACTCGGCCAGGAGGGCAGTCTCTCTCTTCTTTGCCTCGTACTGCGTCTTCTTGAGCAGCTCCCTCTGCTCCACCAGCTGCGCGGCCAGCAGGTCGCGCTCCGCGGCGAGTTTGCTGCACTCCTCCTCCTAGGCGCGCAAGGCGGTGTTTGCCTCGCCCAGCTGCTGCTGAAGAGTGGCGTTGGCCCCTGAAGAACAAAGGAAATGGATGATAAGTCGTCAGCAAAGAAGGTCGCCGGGAAGATCTGGCCTGACTGCTCAGCAGTCGGCCCGAATCTCGGGGACTACAGCCTGCGGGTGCGCCAACGCGCCCCCGCGAAGAAGAAGGAGGACTCACTCCGGCTTTCCGACAAGTCGGCAGTCCGCCTGCCCAGATCCTCGACATTGCGGTTGAAGGCAGTGGCGCGGAGGTTGTGACACTCCTAAAATAAGAATTTTAGACAAGGAAACTCGCCAGAAGGAGTTCCGGGCCGCCTGCTCAGCAGCTAGCCCGAAACTCAGGGACTACACCCAGTGGGTGCGCTGGCGCGCCCCCATAGAGAAGAACAAGGAAAAACAAAGTCAAATAAAGCATACCCTGACGGCTACTCGCGATGCCAGATGCGCCTTGGTGCAGGCCTGGATGGCGTCGCCCTCGGCTCGCAGCTTCGCCTGAACATCCAGAAGCGCCTGGTTCAGCGGGCCTGTGCTGCCTCCTCGCACCCACCCAACGGGGGCGGCACTTGTCGCCTTGGCGTCTGGGATGGCCGAGCTGGCGGCGCCGGTCTCCCACGGGCGTGGCGCCGAAGTCACCTTCTCGAGGCAGCGGCGCGCTGGCGAGGCGACTTGAAGGAGCAACCTCGCCTCGGACTCGTCCGCAGTCGGCGGCGCCGGCGGGCCCGCCGGTTGTTTACCTCGCGCACTCGCGGAAGGCGGCGGAGGCGGCGGAGGTGGTGCGGCCGTGTCCGACATGGACGCCTCATCGCTCTCCTTCTCCATGATAGGGTGCTCGCCACCGGCTTCCCAGTCTGCCCCGTGAACTCCAGGGGCGGCGGCGCGGAGTTCAGCGGAACGACAAGCAGCGCCGATTGGTGGTGCGCGGCCTCCTCAGCTAGCCGCCGTGCCGCAACGACGGCTTCGGCCTCATCCAGCTTCCTCTGGGCAGAGGTCGCCGCCTTCTCGGCCCCCGCCTTCTCCAGGCGGGCGGCTTCGTCCTCGTCGCGCTTCTCCTGCGCTTTCTGCTCCATCGCCTCCCGAAGGTCGGCGGCAGGATCAATCCACCGAGTAGTGGCGGACGTCTCTACCGACCCCATGACGGAGGCGGCGGCGACCCTCTCAAAGGTGAGGGGAGCCCTGAAGCAATGAGGGCGTGTAAAAGATTTGGACAAAATCACTAGTAGAAGACAAGGCAAGATGGAAGCACTTACGCGGAGACCAGCAGCGGCTTCTTCACTTCCTTTCGGAAGCGGTTGGCCTTCGCGATCGCCTCTTCCCGCTTGGTCGTGGCGGCCGCCCCCTTAAACTTCTTCGATCGGCCGCCGAGCAAACTCGGCCCGGCCCGGCGCCGCTTCGCGCCGCCTTGACCATCCAAGCCGGCGGAGGAACCCGCGCCCGGATGACCAACCCTTGGTTGGCGGCGCGGGACGACTTCCCCCTCGGCGTCATCATCAGGCCAGTCGGCAAAAGTGGCCGACGGCCTGAAGCCTCCTCCTCCTCCTCCTCCTCCGCCTCCTTCGGTGTCGGCCTCCATCGCCGCCGCCCCCAAGTCAGGGCCGTCGACGTCGCTCTCCGCCCGATCGGAGATGAACTGACGGGTCGGGCCCGTGGTGCCGGCTGAGGGATGGATGAGGAGGTTCTGACTCTAGAAAAAACCAAAAAGATCAGAAGTTGGATTCGGCTACAAAAGAAGACAGAAGGAAAAGAGAGGTAACTTACCGCAGGCGGGGGGTTGGCGCGTGAGTACGGCTCCTTGACGAACTGCCAATCCACCGCAAGACCGCAGTTCGCGATGTAGTTCACCGTGTCCACCACCTCCGCGTGGGGCATGTCCTTGGAGCACATCCGACTTGGGTCTCGGTGGCCGCTCATCTGACAGATCAGATGAGATCGGCCTTGGAGCGGGAGGACTCGGTGCACCACGAAGGCGGCAACAGGTCGGCCCCGGTTAGACCCTCCGACTGCGTCAGCACTCGGAGTCGCGCAACGACGGCGGCTCCAGCGGGAGTCAGCGTCTTGACTCGGTGGGACCAGCTGGGGAGCCTCCCAACCGGAGCGCCGGCTTCGTAAGGCGGCAGATTGACCCAGTCGCCGTCTGGGGCGACGTTCTTCACGTAGAAGTACGACCGCTGCCACATTTTCACCGACTTGATCAGCGGAATGGTGGGAAATGGGTTGTCGGCCGTCGATCTCCGCATCGCGATGAAGGCGCCACACTGGGCCGGCACGTTGGCGACGTGCGTGCCGAGCTTGGACTGGAAGAATTCCCCCCACAACTCGATGGTGGTGAGAACGCCAAGGAAGCCCTCGCATAGGGTGGCGAAGGCAGCCAGCAGCACCACCGTGTTCGGGGTGAGGTGGTGCGGCTGGAGCCTGTGGAACTCCAGGAAGGAGCAGAAGAAGCCGCTCGCCGGCAGCCCCAAGCTGCGCATAAGGTGCGAGCGGAACACGACCCGCTCACCCTCCTCCGGTGCCGGCACTATTTCCCTCTCCAGCACGACACGGGATCGCACTAGGCCCACGCCGGGGAGGCGGCACGTCTTACGGAGAAACTCGATGTGGTCGCCGTCCACCTCGGAGCCGTCCCATACGCCGAAGCGCACGGCAGGAGGTGCGGCGGCGGAGGAAGAGCTCATCGTTGCAAGTGTGGCGTGGCTCGGTGCGGCAGCAACAAGAGGAAGAAGAAGCGAGAAGGAAGCAAGGGGAGTAGGGGAGATGGGCGCGCGTGCTTTGTCTCTCCCTTCCTCCCGCCTACTTATAGGCTCATGGGCTGAGAAGCCGATGGGGCGGGCGTGGGATTAACTGCGCCCTGCCCCCACGCCTCCCACGATTTACCACATGCAGTAACTGCGTGCAGTTACGGCGTGGGAAACCCAACCGTCCACACGGCCGCAACAAATCCGCTCGCATGCCGAGGCACGGTAGTGGCGGGGCCCGCCTGAGGTCCTGTCCCGTCGCGCGCGTGGGTGGGCAGACTGGCCCCGCCACGTGGCACCACGCGACGGACCCGCAACAGGCGGCTGCCCGGAAGCTTATCAGGCACGCTGCCTGGACCCCGCCGCGACGTTCAAACTCTCTAAGAGGCAAGACGGCTTTCTGCGAGTCCGACTCCAGCTAGTCAGCCTGGAGGAAGACAGCGAGCGAGGCCGAGATTCCACCCCCAGAGAGATGAAACTGTTGAGGCTTCCCGACACGTCTCCCGCGGCGCCTCACCAGCTTCGGGGACTATTGTCGGAGTAATGGGCCACGGGTAGGCTACCCCGAGCCCCAGAACCTTTCAAAGCATCGGGGTAGGCTGCGCCCCTCAAGACTCTGCGATAAGGAGCCGCCTTCTGGGAGTCGGCGGCAAGGCCGCCGACTATCCCTCACGGCCGCGTCCCAAGGACGACCTTGGGATAAATCGACTCTTAGCTGACGACTTCCAGAGAAGCCGACTCTTAGCTGACGACTTCCAGAGAAGCCGGCTGAGGGGAGTCGGCCCGCGACTCCAACCATCTCCTGCCTTCGCCACGATGGACGGGGCGGGGTACAGTCACTGCGTGGCCGTCTCTACCCTGCTTACGAGGGGCTGGCATGGCTACAGTGCGCCGTATCGCTGGAGATATCCATTGTGGCGCGGCATTGTTGCCATGCCTGCCCTGACCTCGGCCTCAGTGGGCGGCGCACTGTGCCCACGACAACCAACCTGTACGGCCCAGAGACGGCAGGACCCGCCCGTCAGTGGGAGCACAGAAGACGGCGAGAACGCCCCAAAGACGGACCCGTGGGAGTCGGGGCCCTGGAGTCGGCGGGCCCCTCCCACGGGCCCCGCCCACCATTAACCAGACAAGACGGGGAACGGCGACAGTGATCGTCCGCCAGACGCCGGTACTGTTGTCATGACCCCATGACCAAGCCAGCGCCATCAGAAGCACTGCTATAGTACCAGGCCTGCCGGCGGGGCCCGCCAGTTGGCGGGCCCCAGCAGTCGGCGGAGAAGACGGCGGCCTGAGAGACAGACAGCTGGGACCCGCGCCCAGCCGGATTACCATTGTATCCCTGGGGGGGCAGGCCTATATAAGCCCCCCGGGGCACCCATGCAACGGGGATAGCTTCTTTAGTATTAGACCCGATCATATAGGAAGGAGGGAGCTAGCCTTGCCCTCTCCTATCTCCAGAAAACAGCTCTAGGAGCAACCTTGTATTCACTTTGCCACAGTGATCATGCGGAGACCCCGCAGAGCAGCAGTAGGGGTGTTATCTCCTCGGAGAGCCCTGAAGCTGGGTAAGATCCGCCAGCGTGCATGTCTTCGCCTCATCCCGCTTCCGGGCACCGGCGATGTTCTACTCGCTCCCGCCATGGTAATCCATCCTTTGGCATATGTCGCACCCAACCCCCGACAATTGGACATGGGCGCCTTCGTTTCCCCATGTCCCTCATTACGCGCCCGGCTAGGCGGACCCGTGGTTGCACATAGTTATTCCTCTTTCGCCGTTCGCGCGCTCCCTGTCCTTCCTTCTTCCTCGAGCTCCAGCCTCCGCTTCCAATCCGACTCGAGCTCTCACCCTCTTCCCATCACCATGGCACCGACGAAGAAGGGAAAGGGGAAGAAGCCCGCGCCTTCGCCTAGCTCGCCTCCGGCAGCCGCTCCCACCATCGATCAGTCGATCATACTCAACATCAAAGCCATGGACAAGGTCCACTCCGCCCTTGCTTCCATCTTCAACGAGTGGGGGAGGACGACGGTTTGGCCCGCGTCCCACGCCTCCTTCGATAGGGTCGTCACGGAGGCCCAATTTTTCACCGACGCCTTGTGGGCGGGTCTGGTTCCCCCCTTTTCTGCTTTATTCAATGTGGTGCTCTCCCATTACCAGATCCACATGATGCACCTTGGTCCCGAGTCCATCACTCTCCTTGCTTTCTTCGCCTTTGTTTGCGAGGCCATGGTGGGCATTCCTCCTTCCGTTGCCCTCTTGCGCCACTTCTTCTCCTTGCGCCTGAGTGACCCAACTCAATGCTCAGAGTGCATGACCTTCCTCGCCGTGCCAGAGACGGCTGACTCAGGGATCGATTTCGGCCTTCCTCCTCCTGTGACCGGGTTCCGAGAGCGGTGGATGTATGTGGATGTTGGGGTGCCTACCCCCCTGCTCTCGCACCCAACATTGCCTGCCATTCCCAACTCAGGCTAGGATCATGAGAAGCTCATGAGCCCCGGCTTGCTTTCGTCTGGCGCCGCTTCAAGAGTTTGAGGGCGCTCGGCGTGACAGCGCCCAAGGTGGTGAAGGAGTTCCTTCAATGTCGCATTGCTCCTCTCCAGCGCCACTCCCGTCGGATGTGGGCCTTTTCAGGGCGTGGAGACCGCATGAGGCTCCAGGAGGAGGATCTGGCGCCCAAAGCGCTGAGGACGGTGCTGAGGGTCCTGACTGGTGACCCTTCCCCAGGCAGCATCCGGCACGGGGCCGCTCTCTTGTACCTTTGCTCGGGCAGGGCTGATTTTGTGAGGCAGATGCCCAGCTATGACGAATGGGGGCTGCGCCCGGTCGGTCTCATGGGGCCCCGCGAGAACCAAGTTGTTGTGGTCGTTCTTCCGGTTGCCCACGGCGGTCCTGCCTCAGGTGATGGAGCAGGGAGGCGAGAACCGCCGGGAGCTGAGGGGTCTAATGTTGAGATTCTGACGTCGCGCGGGGCTCCTGAGGCGTCATCTTCCACAGTGCAGCCTGGAGTGGTGGCAGATGAGGAGTCGCGACCTGAGACTCCTGAGGCCAGGACTCCCAAGGGCCGAAGTGATCTTCAAGAGGCGGAGCCCGGTGGCGCCTCCCAGTCTGGCGCCCTTGGCGTAAGTCATCCTGATGTTTCTTCTACGCCGCGCGTTGGCTCTCGCGTCGGGGGCTTAGGCCGATTCCGCATAGACTTCGAGGCCCTCCACAAGAGGAAGGAGGCCTCGGGTGGCAATGACCGCCCCTATCACCCGTTGAAGTGTAGGAAGTATTTTTCCATCGACGAGTAAGTCCTTTTTCTCTCTCAGTTCCTTACTTTACCGTTCCTTCAGCTGATTGTGGCCTTTCAGGGCCCTTCCTGCCGAGTTTGCGGAGACGGCCGAGGAGCCATCCTCCCAAGACTCATCTTCATCGCTGACCTTGAGCGCCCCGAGCTCGAGCACTAACCTTGCCGCGGGGCCGACTGGAGAGGCGGGCCGTCCCGTTGGGTACCTTGAGCCTGCGCGCCTGCTGTCCCTCCTTCGCAAGCTCTCCTGGGGCACAACCAACTCGCTCTGGCTCCTCCCCTGATTGTGGATGGCGACTGGCTGAGGTTGATCTTGGGCTCCACTTTAGGAGATGGAACGGCGCCGGGCTGGGTCCCTGGCGGGGCCCGTCCGGCGGTCGCTGGGGCGCCAGCCCCCAGCCCCCTGCCGGGAGGGGGCGTGCCGCCTTGGGACCCTCTGCCTGCGCCGATGGTAGAGGGGGACGCGGAGGACGTGCTCAGGCGTGCTCGAGAGCGCAACACCCTCCGCCGAGAGTTTCTTAGGAAGGCGGCAGATGCAGTGAGTCAGCTTGGTGTGGACCTCGCGGGCGAGGATGCACGCCTTGAAGCCGAAGGTCTGCGCCTCGCCGAGGAAAGGCGCAGGCTGACGGTGGCCGTCAGTCTTGCACGTCACCAGCGTGACCTCGACAACATGAAGCCTGAAGCATCGCTAGCGGCCTCGCGGACGGCCTGCTCCCAAGCCGTCGAAGAGGCCCGGGAGGCAGACCGGCGACGCGAGGCTGCGGAGGAGCGCGTGTGGGAGCTCCAAGCCTAGAGCAACTCTGTGGAGCAGCAAGTGGAGCTGCGCCAGGCTGCCCTTGTGTCGCTGAAGGGGGCACCCGTCGATGAGGCGGAGCTCCTGAGGCGCGAGGAGGTGCTAATGCTGGAGGCTGCCGAGCGCAACCTTGACCTTGAGTGGTTGGAGACGAGGGAGCGCCTAGTGACCCAGGCGGAAGATGATGTCAGTGTGCAGGAGGCCCGTGTCCAAGGAGAGATCGACCGCCGTGTGGCGGAAGCTCGTTTGGGTCTTGAGCGTGAGTACGAAGGGAGGTTGGAGCTGGTCAAGGCCGAAGCTGAGGGTAGGACCGCCCAGGGCCAAGCTGACTGAAGTGATGCGGCATGCGGATTATTCCGCAGCCGCCCTTGGTGCAGCGCAGGCTGAGCTGGCCTCCTCCCGCACCGAGCTGCTTCTTCTCCAACAGAGGGTTGATGGCACTAAGGCCGTTGCAAGGCGAAACAAGGACAAGATCCATCAGCGGTAGACTCTGGAGCATGTGCATGGCCCCATGCTCCGAACGCTCAGGGAAAGGGCCAGCGCGGCCTTGGGCAACATCTGCGAGGCGGCTGTTGTGGAGCCTCATGTAATCAACTACGCTGGCAATCTCCGGTTCTTCATAGATATGATGACGCAGCTGGAAAATTGCTCCGTAGGGCCCGCTGGCTTGTTGAGGAGAGGAGCCGAGTCCTTCTCAGGCGTGCCTTCTCCTGTGTCTTCAGCTATCTTCAGGATAGAGATCCTAATGTCTACTACACAACCTTCTTCTTGTAGACGTTGTTGGGCCTGCAAGTGCATAGGTTTGTAGGACAGTAGCAAATTTCCCTCAAGTGGATGACCTAAGGTTTATCAATCCGTAGGAGGCGTAGGATGAAGATGGTCTCTCTCAAACAACCCTGCAACCAAATAACAAAGAGTCTCTTGTGTCCCCAACACACCCAATACAATGGTAATTTGTATAGGTGCACTAGTTTAGCGAAGAGATGGTGATACAAGTGCAATATGGATGGTAGATAAAGGTATTTGTAATCTGAAATTATAAAAACAACAAGGTAGCGAGCGGTAAAAGTGAGCGTAAACGGTATTGCAATGATTGGAAACAAGGCATAGGGTTCATACTTTCACTAGTGCAAGTTCTCTCAACAATAATAACATAGATAGATAATATAACAATCCCTCAACATGCAACAAAGAGTCACTCCAAAACCACTAATAGCAGAGAACAAACGAAGAGATTATGGTAGGGTATGAAACCACCTCAAAGTTATCCTTTTGGATCAATCTATTCAAGAGTTTGTACTAGAATAACACCTTAAGACACAAATCAACCAAAACCCTAATATCACCTAGGTAATCCATTGTCACCTCAAGTATCCGTGGGCATGATTATACGATATGCATCACACAATCTTAGATTCATCTATTCAACCAACACAAAGTACTTCAAAGAGTGCCCCAAAGTTTCTACCGGAGAGTCAAGAACGTGTCCCAACCCCTATGCATAGGTTCATGGGCGGAACCCGCAACTTGGTCACCAAAACATACATCAAGTGGCACATGATATCCCACTGTCACCACAGATAAGCACGACAAGACATAATCAAGTGTTCTCATAAAAGACTCAATCCGATAAGATAACTTCAAAGGGAAAACTCAATTCATCACAAGAGAGTAGAGGGGGAGAAACATCATAAGATCCAACTATAATAGCAAATCTCGGGATACATCAAGATCGTGCCAAAGAGGGAACATGAGAGAGAACACGAGAGAGAGAGATCAAACATATAGCTACTGGTACATACCCTCAGCCCCAAGGGTGAACTACTCCCTCCTCATCATGGATAGCGCCGGGATGATGAAGATGGCCACCGGTGAAGGATCCCCCCTCCGGCAGGGTGCCGCGAAGGGCTCCCGAGAGGTTTCTGGTGGCTACAGAGTCTTGCGGTGGCGGAACTCCTGATCTATCTTCATATTCAATGTTTTTAGGGTACGTAGGCTCATATAGGCGAAATAAGTCGGTTGGGAGGTGCTTGAGGGGCCCACGAGACAGGGGGCGTGCCCAGTAGGGGGGCGCGCCCCCCTATCTCCCGGCCTTCTCAAGGATCTTCTGACGTAAACTCCAAGTCTCCAGGATGATATTCTTCCCAAAAATAACGCTGCCGAAGGTTTCATTCCGTTTGGACTCCACTTGATATTCCTTTTCTTTGAAATACTGAAACAGGCAATAAAACAGCAATATGGGCTGGGCCTCCGGTTAGTAGGTTAGTCCCAAAAGTAATATAAAAGTGTATAACAAAGCCCATAATCATTCAAAATAGATAATATAATAGCATGAATGCTTCATAAATTATAGATACGTTGGAGATGTATCAGCATTCCCAAGCTTAATTCCTGCTCGTCCTCGAGTAGGTAAATGATAAAAGAAAGAATTTATGAAGTGTGAATGCTAGAAGGTGCACAAGTTTGATCAATGATAATTTCAATCACCTCTCTAGCATGTTTATATGTCATAAGAGTAGTTCATCTCATAAAACTTTTCATAATCAAGTAACAAGCAATTCACATGTTAAAGCATAGACCATAAACTTTCTTGAAAACTAGCAAACTTCATTATTAGTCATCAAACAATTGCAATTCATCTTATTTTCATGAAGGGTCTATGTCAGAGCTTTGATTTAGCAAACTTCACATACACAACTATCATATAGTCTTCTACAATTGCTAACACTCACGCAATACTTGTGGTTATGAAGTTTTAATCAGACACAGAGAAAGATAGGGGTATATAATGTTGCCTCCAAACGTATTCACCTTTGGGTGATGCCAACAATAATAGATCATGCTAACGTACATCCAATTGGATATATATATCAGGATCACCCCAACACAAAGTGCTTGCCAAAGGATAAAATGAAAAAGGGAAAGGTGAAGATCACCTTGACTCTTGAATAAAGTAAAAGACATAAAGTAAAAGATAGGCCCTTCGCAGAGGGAAGCACAGGTTGTCATGCGCTTTTAGGGTTGGATACACAAAATATTAATGTGAAAGAACGTCACTTTATATTGCCCCTTGTATATGGACCTTTATTATGCAGTCCGTCGCTTTTATTGCTTCCATAACAAGATCGTACAAAGCTTATTTTCTCCGCACTAATAAGTCATGCATATTTAGAGAGCAATTTTTTTTGCTTGCACCGATGACAACTTACTTGAAGGATCTTACTCAATCCATAGGTAGATACGGTGGACTCTCTTGGCAAAACTGGGTTTAAGGATATTTGGAAGCACAAGTAGTATCTCTACTTGGTGCTAGGAATTTTTGGCTAGCATGAGGAGTAAAGGCAAGCTCAACATGTTTGAATGATCCATGACAATATACTTTAACTGAGATGTGAGAAAACAAAACCCATTACATTGTCTTCCTTGTCCAACATCAACTCTTTAGCATGTCATACTTAACGAGTGCTCACAATTATAAAACATGTCTAGGATAGAATATTTATATGTGAAATCTCTCTTCCTTCAATATTCTTTCATGAATTGTTCAAATGACCAATACAATGCTTGCTAACCGTCAATAAATTTACAACCTCTACTTCTTAGATGTGAAGTTATTTCTACCCATGGGATAAGCAAATGAGACATATATAATTTCAGATTTATGACAATCAACTCATTCAACCATTTACTCATAGGATATAAGTGAAGCACACGAGTAAATGGCAAACTACTCCAACAAGATATAAGTGAAGATCAATGAGTAGCTAAATAATTATGTAACTATGTAAAGACTCTCTCTATTAAAGAATTTCAGATCTTGGTATTGTATTCAAGCAAGCAAGCAAAACAAAATAAAATGACATTGCAAGGATAGCACAACTCATGTGAAGAAGCAAAAACTTAGGCTCAACTGATACTAACCGATAGTTGTTGAAGAAGAAAGGTGGGATGCCTACCGGGGCATCCCCAAGCTTACATGCTTGAGACTTCTTGAAATATTATCTTGGGGTTCCTTGGGCATCCCCAAGCTTGAACTTTTGTGTCTCCTTAATTCTTCTCATATCATGGTTTCTCTTTTTATCAAAAGCTTCATCCACAACAAACTCAACAAGAACTCGTGAGATAGGTTAGTATAAACCAATGCAAAACCTTATCATTTTCTACTGTAACAAATCACTAAAATTATTATTCAACAAAGCATAATAAATGTCCCTGCATATTTAATACTCCTATCCTCAAATAGAATCATTAAACAAGCAAACATATGCAAACAATGCAAACATAACAGCAATCTGCCAAAACAGTACAGTCTGTAAAGAATGCAAAAGTATCAATACTTCCCTAACTCCAAACATTATAAGAAAAATATACGATGTATAATATTTATCAGAGCTCATTATGCAAAATGATTCAACATTATATCACTCTCTGACTTTTCTAGAGAATTTTTGCAACAGCGGTTAACTTTCTGTTTTCAAACAGCAACATGTATACTAGCAAAATAAGCATGGTAAAGGCTATCCTTGACATTTTTATTGAAAATAAAGATGCAAAACATTATTCTAAATAACAGAAAGCAAATACTAACAAAATAATATGATGCTCCAAGCAAAACACATATCATGTGACGAATAAAAATATAGCTCCAAGTAAAGTTACCGATGAACGAAGACGAAAGAGGGGATGCCATCCGGGGCATCCCCAAGCTTAGGCTCTTGGTTGTCCTTGGATATTACCTTGGGGTGCCTTGGGAATCCCCAAGATTAGACTCTTTCCACTCCTTATTCCATAGTCCATCGAATCTTTACCCAAAACTTGAAAACTTCAACCACACAAAACTTAACACAAAACTCGTAAGCTCCGTTAGTATAAGATAATAAAACCACCACTTAGGTACTGTAATGAACTCATTATTTATTCATATAGGTGTTAAACCCACTGTATTCCAACTTCTTTATGGATCATACCCTTACATACTAGCCATAGATTCATCAAAATAAGCAAACAACACAATGAAAACAGAATCTGTCAAAACCAGAACAGTCTGTAATAATATGTATCAAACGTATACTTCTGGAACCCCAAATATTATGAAATAAATTGGTGGACTTGAGGAATTTGTCTATTAATCATATTCAAGAAGAATCAACCTAAAAGCACTCTTCTGTAAAAACTGTCAGCTAATCTCTTGAGCGCAAAGTTTCTGTTTTTTACAGCATGATCATAAAGACTTCACCCAAGTCTTCCCAAAGGTTATACTTGGCACAAACACTAACTAAAACATGAAAACACATCTAACAAGAGGATAGATGAATTATTTATTACTAAACAGGAACAAAAAGCAAGGAACAAAAATAAAGTTGGGTTGCCTCCCAACAAGCGCTATCGTATTAACGCCCCTAGCTAGGCATGATGATGACAATGATGCTCACATAAAAGATAAGAATTGAAACATAACGGGAGCATCATGAAGCATATGACTAGCATATTTAAGTCTAACCCACTTCCTATGCATAGGGATTTTGTGAGCAAACAACTTATGGGAACAATAATCAACTAACATAGGAAGGTACAACAAGCATAGCTTCAAAGTTTTCAACACATAGAGAGGAAACTTGATATTATTGCAATTCCTACAAGCATATGTTCCTCTCTCATAATAGTTTTCAGTAGCATCATGAATGAATTTAACAATATAACCAGCACATAAAGCATTCTTTTCATGGTCTACAAGCATAGAAAATTTATTGCTCTCCACACAAGCAAATTTCTTCTCATGAATAATAGGGGGAGCAAACTCAACGAAATAACTATCATGTGAGGCATAATCCAATTGAAAACTAAAATCATGATGACAAGTTTCATGGTTATCATTATTCTTAATAGCATACAAGTCATCACAATAATCATCATAGATAGCAACTTTGTTCTCATAATCAATTCGAACATCTTCGGAAATAGTGGAATCATCACTAAATTCAGTTGACACTCTTCCAAATCCACTTTCATATTCATCACAATAAGATTCAATATCCTCCAAAATAGTGGGATCAATACTTCCTAAAGTTGACACTCTTCGAAACCCACTTTCATCAATATAATCATCATAAATAGGAGGCATGCTTTCATCATAATAAATATTCTCGTCAAAACTTGGGGGACAAAAAATATCATATTCATTAAACATAGCATCCCCAAGCTTGTAGCTTTGCATATCATTAGCATCATGGGTATTCAAAGAATTCATACTAACAACATTGCAATCATGCTCATCATTCACATATTTAGTGCCAAACATTTTATAGATTTCTTCTTCTAGCACTTGAGCACAATTTTCATTACCATCATTCTCACGAAAGATATTAAAAAGATGAAGCGTATGAGACAAACTCAATTCCATTTTTTTGTAGTTTTCTCTTATAGAATAAACTAGTGATAAAACAAGAAACAAAAAGATTCGATTGCAAGATCTAAAGATATACCTTCAAGCACTCACCTCCCCGGCAACGGCGCCAGAAAAGAGCTTAGTTGACGGGGTGTGAGTGCCATTTACCTAGCCTCACCGGCAACGGCGCCAGAAAAGAGCTTCATGTCTACTACACAACCTTCTTCTTGTAGACGTTGTTGGGCTTGCAAGTTAACAGGTTTGTAGGACAGTAGCAAATTTCCTCAAGTGGATGACCTAAGGTTTATCAATCCGTAGGAGGCGTAGGATGAAGATGGTCTCTCTCAAACAACCCTGCAACCAAATAACAAAGAGCCTCTTGTGTCCCCAACACACCCAATACAATGGTAATTTGTATAGGTGCACTAGTTTGGCGAAGAGATGGTGATACAAGTGCAATATGGATGGTAGATAAAGGTATTTTTAATCTGAAATTATAAAAACAGCAAGGTAGCGAGTGGTAAAAGTGAGCGTAAACGGTATTGCAATGATTGGAAACAAGGCATAGGGTTCATACTTTCACTAGTGCAAGTTCTCTCAACAATAATAACATAGATAGATCATATAACAATCCGTCAACATGCAACAAAGAGTCACTCCAAAGCCACTAATAGCGGAGAACAAACGAAGAGATTATGGTAGGGTACGAAACCACCTCAAAGTTATCCTTTCGGATCAATCTATTCAAGAGTTCATACTAGAATAACACCTTAAGACACAAATCAACCAAAACCATAATGTCACCTAGATACTCCATTGTCACCTCAAGTATCCATGGGCATGATTATACGATATGCATCACACAATCTCAGATTCATATATTCAACCAACACAAAGTACTTCAAAGAGTGCCCCAAAGTTTCTACCGGAGAGTCAAGAACATGTGCCAACCCCTATGCATAGGTTCATGGGCGGAACCCGCAAGTTGGTCACCAAAACATACATCAAGTGGCACATGATATTCCATTGTCACCACAGATAAGCACGGCAAGACATACATCAAGTGTTCTCATAAAAGACTCAATCTGATAAGATAACTTCAAAGGGAAAACTCAATTCATCACAAGAGAGTAGAGGGGGAGAAACATCATAAGATCCAACTACAATAGCAAAGCTCGGGATACATCAAGATTGTGCCATAGAGGGAACACGAGAGAGAGAGATCAAACACATAGCTACTGGTACATATCGTCAGCCCCGAGGGTGAACTACTCCCTCCTTGTCAGGATAGCACTGGGATGATGAAGATGGCCACCGGTGAAGGATCCCCCCTCCGGCAGGGTGCTGGGAAGGGCTCTCGAGAGGTTTTTGGTGGCTACAGAGGCTTGCGGCGGCGGAACTCCCGATCTATCTTCATATTCGATGTTTTTAGGGTACGTAGGCTTATATAGGCGAAAGAAGTCAGTTGGGAGGTGCTCGAGGGGCCCACGAGACAGGGGGGCGTGCCCAGTAGGGGGGCGCCCCCTATCTCTTGGCCTCCTCGAGGATCTTCTGACGTAAACTCCAAGTCTCCAGGATGATATTCTTCCCAAAAATAACACTGCCAAAGGTTTCATTCCGTTTGGACTCCGTTTGATATTCCTTTTCTTCGAAATACTGAAACAGGCAATAAAACAGCAATATGGGTTGGGCCTCCGGTTAATAGGTTAGTCCCAAAAGTAATATAAAAGTGTATAATAAAGCCCATAATCATTCTAAACAGATAATATAATAGCATGAATGCTTCATAAATTATAGATATGTTGGAGACGTATCAGATCCCCACTTTGATTTCGACGCCGCCATCGCACCGGTGCCCATAGCCATTCGGGGCGATCTGGCGCAGTGGGTGGAGGACAACGTGGACGCCCTTGTTAGGGCCTTCGCCTCTCATGACGACGGTGTGGTCATGGTTGCTGATGAAGGTGGCGTTGTGAATGAGCATGGTGCTGATGACAGCGACGGTGATGATGGCAACGATGCCAGTGACTCCAGCGATGCCTGTGGAGGCGTCCCAAAGGACGCGGTGAGCTTTATGTCCGACTGATTGTACGCCCCCCCCCCCCCCCCCCCCCCGCTACTTACCCTGCACGGAAAAGTTCTGGCGTGGCCCTGAAGGTTGTGAGAGCATTTTGGGAGGGGGAGCCCCTCGTGTAAAGGATTGTAATTGGTACGCTTTTAGACATAACGACGTATGTGTGCTCACGCTGGGTTGGCGACCTTGCGATGGGTCAACCAACCTGATTTACCTTTGACCCTGGCTGGCCCCGAGCGAGCTTGCAGGGGTCGCAGCGTTTTGAGCGCCCTATGAGCGAACCCTTCAGCCTCGCGATGAGAGCCTCCTGAGAGTGAGCGGCGACGGCGGTCCGGAGTGTTTGCACGCTTGGCCCGGCCTGGCTCGCGAGGGGCCGCGAGGGGGGGCAGCTGGTGCTAACTTTGGACGCAAAGCCGAAATCAGAACATGAGAAATTGCTCGAACGAGACTAAACACCCCTTCCCCGAACACACGCAAGTCTTAAGCTCAAATCCAACTCAAATTCAAAGCAAGAAAGCTCGACAACAAAGAAAAAGGTAAAAAAAAGGCAAAAGCCGCGTCCGGCACCTAGTCTAGTCTTCGACATCTTCTCACCAGCGGAGCTAAGTGCTGCCACTGGGCCCGAGGGCGGCTCTCCGGAGACTCCGGGGCGTGTACAGCCCCAACTCATTATTACGTGAGAGTGTCACGGGAGTCGAGCTTCACAGGCACTAGACCTTCTTCACAGGTACCGTCCTTGCTTCATATTGCCAGATGAGGGGCCCGCCTTGCGCCACACTCTACCACCACCGACGGGGACCGAAAACCAAGGACGACACCAATGGGGTAGAGCGGTCGCCAGCGGTTCCCCCGACGACCACGGGTCCTCTGCCGAGGGCAGGCCCTGGGAAACCTCCCCGACAGAGGGCCTACCTCCTGAGAACGCCTTGCTCCACATGTCATGGGGAGGATCCTGGCTCCCAGCCCCTCTCCTGTTGCCCCAGTGCCCTCCTCCCGACGGGAGGGAGGTTGCTGCACTGGGGCAGCCATCCGCTGCCGTGACCTGAACCTCCTGCGACCCATGGTTAGCATAAGCTTGCACCTAAGGAATTAGTGGTACCCTGTAGTTGCCGCCACCGGCGCGGCTGTCGAGGCTTCTATGAGGCTCCTGAAAGAGCTCGGCTTTTGGCGCCTCTTCCTCCCAGCCTGGCCCAAGGAACGAGCCGTGGTCTTCTTCCAGGGCATACCCTCGATCCACCATGTGGGGCACATAGGCCTCTGGGGACGCCACCCCGAAGGCCTCGCCGTAGTGCTCCGCGCGCCATGCAGTTCGACTCGAAGCTCCATCTTGGGGACGATAGGGCAGCGGCCCGCTAGGACCATAGGCAGCGATGCGCATGCCCTCGCTTACCAGGGGCGGTGCCGGCGTAGCTTGCTGCCCGACGCTGATGGCCAGGCCGGTGTTGATGAAGCCTTGAGGTGCGCCCAGGGGCGCGTGGGCACGGATTGGTCCACCTCGGGATCCGCCCGGAGCCTGGGGTGGAAGCTGGACGCAGAACGGGGGGCCCCTGACACAGCGGCATCCAGGAGCTCAGCGACGCGCTCCAGCAGCACGTCATGGCCGCTTTGTTGCAGTCTGCACTGTAGCAGTTCTCGCGCCACCATGAGCGCGGCCTTCATGTTCGCCTGCTCCCGTCAGGTGTGCGGTGTCGTGGCTGCAGCATGGCTCGAGGCCCTCGCTGCCGATCGTACCTGCCGCGGGGTGAGGGCAGGTGACGACTGACCGTGTCGCCCGCGCCCCACAGCGCTCTACGAGGTGCGGGCTGCCTGAGGTACGGGGTTGAGGTCACCTTGGGCAGGCGGCACGGCATGGGCAGGCCATGCCGCCCAGCGGTCGGCGTTGGCCGTCGGGTCACCGGACATGGAGACGACGAAGCGATGGAGCGCGAGGCAGTGGAAGAAGGATTCCGGTGCACCCCTACCTGGCGCGCCAAATGTCGGATTTTGGGTTCCGGCAGACCCTTGAGGTTCGAACTCTGGGGTGCGCGTGAAGATCTCTCCCCTACCAACCTACGTCCCAACGCCTCGCTAAGAATCTAGGCTAGCCAGATGATCAACACAAGGGACACGGAGTTTATACTGGTTCAGGCCACCATTGCGGTGTAATACCCTACTCCAGTGTGTGGTGTGTGGATTGCCTCAGGGGATGACGATGAACAATACAAAGGAAGAACAGCCTCGCGAGGGGTGTTCTTATGCTGGTGTGGGTGGTTCTGGCTAAGGTTCGATTGCTCGATCCCCTGCCTTGAGAATGGCTAGTCCTATTTTTAGAGGTCGTGGTCCTCTTCCCAAACATTGAGCGGGAAAGGATTCCACAATTGCCGGATTTGATGGGGAACATCTAGTACAGCTTATCCTGACTAAAGTTGGTCTTCGACTACCAAAGGCCCTGACAATGACGCCATCTTGGGCTCGATGGTAACCTCCATCCTGCCGCTCTGTTGGTCTTGGTCTTGTTGCACCGAAACGGTAGCCTTTGCCTGATGCCTTGGTCTGTGCTTGCTCCCTTTGCACCAAAGAGGAAACAAGGACACTGCGTAGGCTAGCGCCCGCCTGGTGCCCGCCTGGTCTCGATCGTCATGGCTTGCGTCATGTGCACCTCGTGAGGTACCCTCGCCTTGATCTCTCCGCCTCCTCACGAGCCTGCCTGCACTACAAAAAAATACACTTCCATGATGATACATGTTTGTCACAGTAGGTCGCGTTTTTTGTCATGCATGTACATCCATGACAAATTTATGACAGAATCAAGATAGTCATACCTGTGCTGTCGTAGAAGTGTTCCATGACATTACCAAAATTATCATCACGGAAGTGTCCTCTTCCATGATGATAAATCGCGCGTCACAGAACTGCTTTCGTCAAGGGTGACCGACACGTGGCATCCACCGTAACGGAACGCCGTTAAGCTATCGGGTCGGGTTTTGGATCCGATAACCCGTTAACAGCCCCGACCAATGGGGATTTTCCATGTGTAAAATCATCATTGGCTGGAGGAAACACGTGTCGGCTCACCGTTGGGACAGATGTCATCCACTCATTGGACAGAAGGTGCCTATGATACGTCGACACGTGGCATGACCCAACAGAGGCCCATTCCTGTGAAAAGGCCGGCCCGTTTGACTTGGTCAAAACGTGGCGGGATGGCCCATGGAAAGCCTGTTAACAGCCTGTTCGCATATAGCCCATTTACAGCCCGCTAACCCAAGGCCCGTTACGCCCTATCCGAATTAGGCCCAGTAGCGTCATCTGGGCCATCCAATATGATTCCAGCCCGTTTTCACTTCTAGCACATGACGTCTTTCGGCCCATATGAGGCCCTATGTAACTCTTGGCCTATTAACGGCCCGTGGTGAAACTGGCCCGCAATGAATAGTGTATCACTTTACACCCATTAACGGCCCGTGGTGAAACTGACCCGTAATGAACAGTATATCACTTTATACCCATTAAGGGCCCATTATTCAGTTGGGCCATTTCCAGCAAATGTTATCTTTCGGCCTTCTCAGAGCCCATTTATTCTTGGGCTCATTTCCAGCATTCATTTACTTACGGCCCGTTACTGTCATTTTTTGCTTGTGGGCCAAATTCAGCCTGTGGTTACATCGGCCCGTTTGTGGTTCGTTAATACGTTGGGCCGTTTTCATAGCGTCATCAAATACGGCCTATTAACAATGACCCGTTATGGTCATATGGCCCGTATAAGGCCCATTGATGATACGACCCGTAGAAGGCCCATTGTTTCTACGGCCCGTAGAAGGCCCATTGTTTCTACGGCCCGTAGAAGGCCCATTGTTTCTACGGCCTGTAGAAGGCCTACTGTTTCTACGGCCCATAGAAGGCCCACTGTTTCTACGGCCCGTAGGAGGCCCAGTGTCACTACAGTAAATATTAGCCCATGGTTATTGTGGCCTAGTTTTAAAAAAGAACTGCACTGACTACAAGCAAACAAATAAACAAGACAACAAAGAAATAAATAAGCAAGCAACTTATGTTAGGCTATCACGGATGTTACACATATTACATCCACTGGGCATCAAAGTTCACCACAGTGAAAATATAGGGAACAAAGCAGCATATCATATACACTGGTTGTCAAAGTTGGCGACCAGCGCAAATAAACGCCGCAGCAAAACAAATCTAGAACTGAAACCACTTTAGAAGATCTCAAGAAGCAATATCCTGGGTACCCATAATGCTGGCAAGATGCTTAGCAAGCTTATTAACTTTCTCTTGTTTGGCGCTTAAATCCTCCAGCGCTTGCTGTTGCACCAGAAAATATGCATCTGAATTCTACAGGGACTTCCTCAGTCCTTCAGCTTCCTGTCGCAGCACATCTAATCGATGTTTTTCAACTTGAAGTTGAGATTCAAGAAGACGAACTGATTCAGACAACGAGTTCGAAGAGCTTGTGCCAGCAGTAGTGGCCAGTAACTCGAACACTACATCAGGACATGACTTTTGGGTTCCCTCACTGTCGTCAAGATGGTTTTTATCAGCTTTCTTGGAGACCAACAGGGATGTCTCACTATCTTGAACCTTATCTGCATTACTTCCTTTACCATTGGATAACGCGGTACTGTTCTCCAATATTTTGTCCGCATTCTAAAAGAGAAACAAGCAGACACATCACATGTTTACCATGTTGTATATGAAACTCATTTTGGTAAATGAGTTCAGTAGTAAAGTGGACAGGATAACAACATGAAACAAACATATATCTATGTACCATGGTCACTTTATGGTCTATATCATTCTAGTTTTTGTTGCCAAATCAAGATAGAGACACAGTTCAAATAATATTTGTTTAAGACAAAGCAGAATAGACAGAATATAAGTGTGGGTAACTATAGAGCAATAACAACACTTGTAATGTGCATGACATGAGAACATAACTGTTTATTCAATTGAAACTGAAATCAACATAGAGCAGGTTACAACAGCAAACCAGTTAAAGAAACAGGTTTAAAACATACCTGTTGCGCCATTGGAGTTTCAATTCTATCCTTCAAATTTGAAAATAGTTGGTATGAGTAAATACAGTAATGCAAGAGCAAAGGAGTATGAACCATAGCTACAGAACCTGACCTGAGAACAAATCTTCTTCTCCTTTAAGCGTTGAGTTGGAATTCAGAGTGGTGGTCCCCGTGCTTTGGGCACTGCAGTTCCCTTACTAACTGCTCGTGTTTGGGTGCTCTGTGGTGGAGACGGTGTTGTGTCAACTGGAACTAGGTTACTATCTGTCGGGGTTGGGGTTAGAAGGGGTGTAGCTGGTTCTCTGTCCAACTGGGTAGGGGTACAATCTGAGAGAGTTTGGGTTATGTGTGGTGGATCTGGTCCTTGGGCAAGTACAACTGTGGTTCTATCTGCATCAACTGGTAGCATTATCTTTTCTGAATACCGTGTTGTTACTACCTTAGATACTGCCATCACGCTCTCCAATTCAAATGGCTGATAAACAAGAAAAGTAATTGAAAGTATAGACATTGTATGATAGACAGGTGCAATGGATAGTGGGGAATAAAAGAGGGCATGAAATAATTCATATTTATGTTGTCTAACCAAACAGGATAGCGTGACACAATTTCACATATATGATGGCTAACTAAACAGGATAGCATGACACAATTTCACATTATGATGGCTAACTAAAAAAGATGGAAAGACATAGTTCAAAATATGAGACTATGTAAAGAGGATGACATGACATAACTATATAATGTGTTTATTAAATAGGTTGGCATGCCATAATTCACATACATTCATGGATAGAATGCCATAATTATAAATATGATGACTGTAAACACTAAACAGGATGAGATGATATAACTATATGATGTCTTTATTAAATGGGTTGCCATGCCATAATTCAGATAGATGATGTGTATGTACTATGTAAACATGATGGCATGATATAATTCAAATATATGATTTATATAGTAAGCAAGTAAGCAGATGGCAATTTATATATGATGTAAAAACTATCCAATGCAAGACAACATGCATGACATGGGTAATATAACCCTGCCAAGTTTGAGCATAGACCTCAGGGGGAAATAGGACTGGTCATCAGTCTTTGAATCCTCCTCTGAGGAGCTCTCTGTAACCAGCAAGATGTCTGCTTCAGCAGGTAGCATTGTCTGCTCTGAATACCTTGTTTTCACTCCAGATACTTCCATCACCACTTCAAATGGCTGATGCACAGGAAGAGTAGTTGAATATACAGATGTTGTCGACAAATGGAACACGTAATACAAAAAAAATGATAGCATGATATAATTCATATACATGATGATTGGCTAAATAGCATGGCATTGCATAATTCACATATATAATGCCTTTGCAACAAGATAGCATTGTATAATTCACATATATAATGTCTTGCAACAAGATGGCAATGCATAATTCACATATATGGTAATTAAACACTGAACAGGTGGCATTCACACAAAGCATGTCTAAACTAATCAAATGGCATAGCAATGCGAGACACCATACGCACGATATGAGCAACATAACCCTGCCAAGTTAGAGCATACACCTCGGGGGGGGGGGGAATAGGACTGGTCATCTGTCTCTGAATCCTCCTCTGAGGAACTATCCGTAACCAGCGAGATATGCGCTTCGTCAGATAGCATAGTCTGCTCAGAAGACCTTGTTTTCACTCCAGAATTTGCCATCACCGTGTCAAATGGCTGATGCACACGAAGAGCAGTTGAATGTACTAACATTGTTGACAAATGTAATATGTAACAAAAAAAAGTATGGCCTGATATAATTTACATATAAGATGACTGGCTAAGCAGGATGGCATTGCAAAATTCACATATATGATGTCTGGCTAAACAAGGTGGCGTTGCATAATTCACATAAACGATGAATAAACTAAACAGATGGCATTCGCACAAAGGATGTCTAAACTAAGCAGATGACATATTTGATGTATAAAGTAAGCAATTCAAGACACCATATGCATGATATAACCAACATCAGCATGCCAAGTTAGAGCGAAGACCTCAAGAGGTAAATAGGAGTTATCTTCTCCTTCTGAATCCCCCTCAGAACAGATATCTTCCTCTCGATTACAATCCGAAATGCGTGGAGGGGGGCTGCCTTTGCGCCTACCATGGAGCGACGTCTGCATGAAATTATATTGCCACGCAAGGCTCGTCTCTTTTGCTCTACATGTTTAGTTCCATTGTTTACAATAACTGTCATGCATAGGAATAAAACATAGTGAGATTATGTAAGGAGTGCATGCAGAAATCCAGAGTGATGGTAGCAACCTGTGGATAGACCCAAAACCAATAATAGCAGGCAGATAATGGCTTCAGTTAATAAATACAGATAATGGCTTCTTTACTGTTTGTTTCCCACCCAACATGAAACTCATAGTAGACACCAGAGATTAACCAGATAGTAAATAGATACTATTGATAGCGGCCCCGATATGTACCCCACAACCATTTAAAAACTCAAGTTTGACCATTAGTTTGGAGCTGACTCAGAGTCTAATCGGTGAATAGGATGATAAAGTAGCATGTAATATTAAGCGATGCATAACGTAAGCAGACACGAAAGAGTGCGACCTCTCTTGCGGACCCGTGTAGTCCTCGAGATCATCTGCTCGGTTGATGATGGTAATGCAGTTTTCATGGCTGCCAGCGGTGGGGAAGAAGATCTGAGGCGGAGAAAGACAGTCTGGAGGCCGGATCCCTACTGTGCTGGACCCTTCTGTCGTTGGAGCAGCTGAGCTGGGGTGGACGACGGCGCAGCAGGAGCGGGACAAACCACGCAAGGTTTTCTTTGACAACTATCTATAAGAGAAGTAATTCTGTAAGGGCTCATTTGAATTGGAGGATTCCAACAATGCAGGGATAGGAAATAGACAGGAATAGGATAGGAATGCACGTGCAAAACAGAGAATTTAAAAACACAGGATTTCTGCCAATCTGGGTGTTTGATTTACAACAATTGGATGATCACAGGATGCAAAGAAGCATGGTGAGATTAAGTCAAACCACAAGAAAATGTAAGGTTATAATGCTATTATGCTACTATCTCTTAGTCTTGTGCTTCATGAATAGGAATTTGAAAAGGAGGACAAGTGAAAATTAAAATTCCTACGTTTTTTTCTTTCAAGGAGACACTAAAGGAACAAAACCGTGTGCTCAGTGGACAATATATATAACATGTAGAGTAAAAAAGAGATGCAACAAGTGTACAACCTCTTTGGCAAAGTCATGTTGATCTCAGCATGATTGGGTTGGCCGGTGAGGATGCTCCGGCTGACTTTGCTGTCGGAGGAGGGGAAGAAGATCTTAGGCGTCTGGAGATGGAGCCCGAGGTACTGCTCCGCTGTGATGGAGGGTTTCGTCGTTGGAGCAGCTCCGGTGAGTTGTACGACGCCGAGGCTGAAGCAGGACAAGAGAGACAATGAACAACGTTAACCTGAGTGGAATTCTAATAACATCTCCAATACATGACGTAAAATACATAACCACAAAGTGCTAGATGTAAAATACATCAGCCGCTTATCTCTGAACTTAACTGTCGAAACTGAACTTAACTGTCGAAACTGAATTTTGCTGTCGAAACTGAATTTTGCTGTTGAAACTGAACGCACTAGCAAGGTGAGGCTACATGTTGGTCGACTAACTTTTTTATCTCTGGTCAGTCGATTTTGCAGCTATTGGTTACGAAATCAAGGGTCTGCGGTTCATCTTCAACCTCCACCCCACTGAGCCGCCAGCCACCACCAGCCAAACAGCATCCCCCCGCCGCCTGCGGCCGGCGGTGCGCCGCCCCGCCCACCCCAAAAACACTCCCCACCGCTAGTCCGCCGCCGCCCCGGCCATCCCTCTAGGCCCCCCCGTGCTGAGCTTTTTCTCCGGCGATCCCCACGCCACTGCCCCGCCAACGCCCCGACACCGTCGTCGACGACCGCCCCCATCCTGAACCCTAAGATAGATAGTGGGGTACCTCTCCGGCGAGCCCCCCTCCCCGCTGCCGCTGGTTCTTCCTTCACCCCGGCGATCCCACCCCTTGAAAATTGACTGACCCAAAAGTCGATTCAGTCGACTGAAGTGTAGCCCAATCGGAGCAGCATCGCAAGCAAGAGCAAGAGCGAGAGTAGCAGCAAGAGCGAGAGTAGCAGCGCGAGCAAGAGCAATAGCAAGAGCAGACCAGGAAGGGGACCGAGAGCAAGAGCAGAGCAGCAGCGCGAGCGAGAGCTAAAGCAGGAGCAGCTCCTACTGATGTGGACGTCGCCGCCGAGGGAGCGACGCCGTGGAGGAAGTGGCCGGCGACGCCGCCGTGGATGGAGTCGCGCCGTGTCGGCTCGGGACCGAGCGCCGGCAGCACTGTGAGATCGAATCAAGAAGAAAATGCGGCGATTAGTGTACAACCTCTTTGGTGGCACAGATTAGGCCGCAGCTTCATCCGAGGAAACGGTGATGATGATGCTCTTCCGGTGGTGCAGGTGAAGACGGCGGTGTGGGAATGGAGGTGGCGCGAAAGACGAGGGGAACATCGGGGCAACTCCTTGGAGGTGGAGGACGGGGTGGCTGAACCGGCGGGACGATGAGATCGACGACGGATCCTCATCCGGTACGGTGGATGAGGGACGTCGAGGTGTTGTTGTGGACGATGTCGCCGGGGAAGAGGCTCCGGCTGGGTGGCGGACGGAGCAGGGTGTGGGGTTTCGTCGCGGGTTTTCGCGGCCTCGGTGTACGAATGGGTGGGCGAATGGGATGGCAGTGGGGAACCATGGCTTAGAGACGCGCTTGTCCGAAATGTGGGGTAAGTTACGAAAGTACCCCCCACTGATTTGAGGCGGTTCTTTCGGTTCAGGGGTACCACGGGCATTTCGCGTGTCGGGATTTCACAGAAGGTGGGAGTTTTCGCGCATGTTGTATTTCGGAATAGCAAGGCGTGGGTTGAGATGGAGGGAGTTGTCGGAGCACAATGAGACAAAGATATATCTTAAATATTTCGGGCTAACAAGGCTCGGGTTGAAATTTCCGGACAAGCCTAACGTGTACTGTACCAAATCTATGCGCACTACAAATGTCATTCAAAACTTTGAATTCATGTTATGTTCAATTAAAATATTTCGCTACGTGTATAATGCATGCAACCTACTACTCAAATGAACGTTTTAGTGCATTCCAAACGTATATACTACCGCTTCAATATGAACTAAATTTGAATAAGATCTACAGTAATGATTGTTGTGAAGTCAAAGCATTTGAATTCGTTTCTCTGTTTTAATAAGATCTACAATCATCATTATTGTCAAGTTAAACCATCGTTTGTGTATTATCTTCACAGCACACCACATGATTAGTCTCGAGTTACATATGAACTATGTGTACTATATGAACTCGAACTAGATTTTTTGAATCCACTTTATTTTGATTTCAAATCACATTACATTTCTAGCTCTAGCTAGATCTTCATAATCTAAACCATGTCTCATATGTATAATGTGTTTATCACATTATGTATGGTGCCCCGCCCCCTACGCCTACAAGTATTTAGATGTGAGTTGCAAACACCACACATTACCACAAATTCAAATAAAATGTGAGAATGTTTGATATATAGTATTCTTTAGATTGCTCGATATTTAGTTCTAAGCTGCAAACGCCGCACATTATCACAAATTCAAATAAAATGTGAGATGTTTGATGTATAGTATGGTTTAGATTGTTCGGCATTTAGCTGTGAGTTGCAAACGCCATGCATTATCACATTATGGTATAACATGTGCACAGCACGTGTATCACCGCTATATTCATGCATGCAATGTTAACACTATGATCTCCTATTTAAATATATGAATCCGCTTTCATATCAAATTATGATTTTTGTTAGTCTCTTACACCCACACAATCCTCTAATCTTTGTAGCTACCACTAACTTTCTCTCGTGCATGCACACGCCCTCCTCGCCCTCCCCCTCCCTCGGCATTCTATCCACCGGGCACATTCATTTTTTTATTTAGGTCGTTCTCCCAGAGTCTCCACAACTCCTTTCCGACACACACCGATTGATAAACCTCTCCAGCGATGCCTGCCTACAGCATACGCACACAGCTTCAATCTCCTCCTTTATGTGTCCTTGCCATGGTTAGACACACATGTAAACTCTCACCCCTCTTTTCATCGATCTCACAACCGCACACTCCCCCCCATATCTATCTATCTATCTATCTATACCTCTACTAATTACAGACTCCCAAGTAATTACCATATTAATTAGAAAATACGAGCCGTTCATCTGGTGGGACCGAGTTATTACGGTGTTGATTAATCAATTCGAAATTTCCACGTTAATAGAAAAAATGTACTGCCATTTTTGTGGGACCATGTTATTGCCGTCAAGATCCAATCTCATGAGTTGCAAAGCGTGTAGTGCAAGGACTAAACTATCCAGTGGCAATCAAATCCCAACTCCAATGGGCACAACCTCCCGACGTTATCTTCCTGGTAGGCATCTCCTCTTCATCACGTAATGGCATCCTCCTCCAACGCCATTAGCCTTTTTCATTGTGAGGCATCTCCTCTCCATCACGCATTGGCTTCCTCCTTCAGCGTCATTAGCCTTTTTCGTTGTCACATAGTTTTCATCCGGGAAAAGCAAGATTGACAAGCAGATCATGATTTATTGATCGCCGCCACTAAGTTCTACCGCCTTGATGTCCGCTGCTCCATGGATGGTCTAACCAGTGCAGCCATGGAAAATTTGTTTCTTGGACTCGGGTAGGCTTCTCTCAGACCCACATATCTCCTTGCTGGACTTTTTTTTGGAATAGCATTAGAGGAGCAGGTAGTCTCCTCCATGCTGGACTCTCTCATGATTAGCAAAGAGAAAAGGAAAACCTCCCCGGCAGGTAATGGAGAAGAGTTCGAGGATATCCGTTGTAGCCTTCACTTCGCCGCCTTCCCGACCGACACGTCGTCATCGAGATTCCAGTCCCCTACTGAAGCATCCGTGCTGCAATCAATCTAGGAAACCTGGTATGATCCAGACTCTCAGTCTCCTATGAACCTATTTTATCTCAAACTTATGAATCTTGAATCCCATCTGTTAGGAATAAGCCACGCATGAGTATGTGCTCATGTGTGTGATCTACATGCATGGATGGATTAGTTAGCTAGCTATGGAGCCGGCGCAGCTGAGTCGCGTGGCAGTTCTGCGTGGAGGAAGAATAGGAAGCAATAGTTGAGGCTTGGTCCTATACGTGTGTATCCAAAGATTCTGGAGACTTGGCTGTTACCCAAGCGTGTGTAGCTAGCCCGTGGAGTACTAATTGGATCAAGCAACCGTGGGCTTGACCATGCATGCGTGTGTGCGTGGGGTTAGTGGGTGTGTGTGTGAGTCTTGTACTTGGCTATATAAGTTGAGCAAATGAATGAGAAAAGCGGCCGTGAGGGCTGGATACACAATGTAGCCGTGGTGGGCATCAAGGAAGTTTCTCTTGGCAAAGCCATTTTGGTCTTCTTCCTTGGTGCATGTGTGTGTCCGTGCGTGTGTAGAGTTCGTCACCATGTGTGAGAGTTGTGAGGAAGAAGAAGGGCGCTGCGGCGAGGAGGCGGCGCCAACAATTGGTATCATGAGCTTGGTGTCTTGGGCGTGCTTGCCGTGCCGAAGGCGTGCCGAAGGCGTGGCAGCGATGGCAGCGCTCGTCGGCGGCTGCGTGATGGAGCTCCGGGCCGTGTGTCAGCCTATGGAGGTGGGCGGCGCTGTGGCTGCCATGGCGCGTGGCGGAGGCGGCGGGCGGTGACGTCGTACGTGCGGCGACCGCGGAGGCCGCCGAGGCGCTGCGTGGTGGCGCGGCGGCGCGGCACTGCATGGCGGCATGGAGTCCGCAACGGTGCAGGGCAATGAGCGCGGCGGCGAGCCGGGCGCGACCGGTGCGTGTTATGGGTGCGCATGGGACCGCGTCGGGCGCATCGGGACCGCGGGAGTGGACCTCGTCAAGGCGCTGGACCTGGTTGCGCAGATCGCGTACGTGCGCGGCGGGAGCGCGGGCCGGGAACGCGGGGACGTGGGGAGTGCGCGCGAAGGGCAAGGCGGTCGCGGAGACGAGGAGGTCGCGAAGGACCTGCGTGGTGGCGCAGCGGTCGCGGCGGCTCGGCGCGAAAATCGTGGAGGCACGTGGCACGGAGCCGCGGCGCTCGTGTCGGATGCGTCAAGCGTGTGTATGGGCGCGCGCCGGGCGTGTCAGGCGCGGCGGGACCATGGTGTAGGGTGGCCGTTGGCGAGCGGGGGTGTGCGCGTTGAGCTGGTCCATCGCGGGCTCGCCGCGCCCAGACGTGTGCGTGCATGTCTGAGGGGGCGCGGGCAGAGCGGGCGGGGCGGGCGCTCGACGTGGGCTGGGACGTGGGTGCGTGCCCGGCGCGTCCCTGGGTATAAAACCCCTCATGTACGTTGTAATGGCAGTGCCCGGAGTCGAGTTCGAGCTCGAGGGAATCAAGGTCGTTGGTGCGCCAGGAAGAGAAGCTGCGGCGTGTGTCGCCGGAGATGAAGAAGGGCGTTCTCCGTGGCAGTCGACGAGAGGCCGGAGTCCTGTCAGGATGGGCGGCGAGGTCGTGGCTTAGAGGGGAGAATATTATGAATAAGCCACGCATGAGTATGTGCTCATGTGTGTGATCTGCATGCATGGATGGATTAGTTAGCTAGCTATGGAGCCGGCGCAGCTGAGTCGCGTGGCAGTTCTGCGTGGAGGAAGAATAGGAAGCAATACTTGAGGCTTGGTCCTATACGTGTGTATCCAAAGATTCTGGAGACTTGGCTGTTACCCAAGCGTGTGTAGCTAGCCCGTGGAGTACTAATCGGATCAAGCAACCGTGGGCTTGACCATGCATGCGTGTGTGCGTGGGGTTAGTGGGTGTGTGTGTGAGTCTTGTACTTGGCTATATAAGTTGAGTAAATGAATGAGAAAAGCGGCCGTGAGGGCTGGGTACACAATGTAGCCGTGGTGGGCATCAAGGAAGTTTCTCTTGGCAAAGTCATTTTGGTCTTCTTCCTTGGTGCATGTGTGTGTCCGTGCGTGTGTAGAGTTCGTCACCATGTGTGAGAGTTGTGAGGAAGAAGAAGGGCGCTGCGGCGAGGAGGTGGCGCCAACACCATCAACTTTCATGTTTTGACCACTTATCCAACATCTATTAGTACGAATATACACCACGATGGTTGATGCAGCAGCGGAGGTGTAGCACAGACTATTTGGACTTTGCAGCAGCGAAGTGTCTACCATGAACTTCCTGTTCTAGATAACTTTTATACTCATATAGTTTATCTCTGATAGTCACTTGGGCCAAATAGTACTGCTATCTCCACAATTCTGTAAGCTCCATTTGTGGCAGTGCATTGCATGTGTACGTAATTTGGGCTGGACTAATCTTGGGATCCTCCATCAATTTTTGTTACAATAGAAAAATAGTCTTTACTGATTGTACGCACTAGGCAATCTGGCAGCTGATATATCGGATGGTTGACAACAGTTACTTCTAGGTATCACTTCTGCTACGTTTTACATTTTTTACATGCTATTTTTTACATGCTATTTTATCGGAAGGGCCAAGGACTTTCAAAGGCAGCTAGAGAGGTGCTTGTTAAGTCTGGGCTTCAGTCTACCCCGACGTATCCCATGAGCTGTTTTCAACTCCCAAAGAAAACGTGCCGGAACTTGACTTCGATCTCTTCGAACTTCTGGTGGGGTGCAGCCAATGGAGATAGAAAGGTACACTGGATTGCTTGGGACAAGCTGTGCACTACAAAACGTGAGGGCGGTATGGGCTTCTGTAATTTTGAAGTTTTTAACCAAGCACTGCTGGCCAAACAAGCTTGGCGGATTTTGCGGAATCCTTCATCTTTGTGTGCGCGAGTGTTGAAAGCCAGATATTTCAGAGATGGATCCATTATGAACGCAACATGTCCAAGCAATGTCTCCTTTACTTTTAGAAGTATTATTCATGGAAGAGATTTGCTTAGAGAGGGAATTATCTGGTGGATTGGTGACGGAAGTGGTATAAATATTCATCATGATCACTGGATCCCGAGAGTGGGTAGTCTCAAGCCACTGGGCGAGATACATGTACCCGGTGTCATCAAAGTGAGCGATCTGTTAAACTCACATGGCACAGACTGGGACGTACCTAAGGTTACAGAGATGTTCACACCAGAGGATGCACATGATATCATGCAGATCAATATTGGAGGACCAAACGTGGAGGATTACTTAGCCTGGAACTTCACAAAAAACGGTATTTTCACTGTTCGATCGGCGTACCACCTCGGGATGTCTATCCGACGTGCGAAGGCAGGACAGCCGGGGCCTTCGTCCTCAGTAATACATCATAAAGGGTGGCTTGCGCTCTGGGACACTTGCGCGCCAGGCAAAGTCAAAATCCACACATGGAGGCTGATGAGAAATGGATTGGCCCTAGGAAAGGAACTAGACAGGCGCAAGATTAAGAAGGGTGTGGTCTGTGTTGCATGTGGAAGGGAGGAGGACGTGATGCACAGGTTTTGGAGATGCCCTCACTCGGCATGTTTCTGGAAAATGATGCGCTCGGAAATGGGTGTCCCGGTGGCGATCCCGCCGGTGTATGTTGACTCCCAGAGCGCGTTGCAGCGTTGGATGATTGAATGGCTAGCGGAAGCATCGTCAGATCAGAGAGAGGTGATGATCCAGAGCTTGTATGGCCTGTGGCTTGCTAGGAACGAGGCAAGGGATGGGAAGAGAATAGTAGAGCCACTAGCTGTTGCAAAAACGGTGTGCTCATATATGAACGAATGGCGAGCTGTGCAGGTCATACGGGAGAAGACTCATTTGTCACCCAACCACACTGTGCGTTGGCATCCACCGACGGACGGATGGCATAAAGCGAACTCCGATGGAGCTACACTCAAGGCGGGGGAAAGGAGTGGAGGAGGCGTGGTAATTCGTGATCACCACGGTGCTTTCCGGGCTGCTGCATGTCATTGTTTTGCCTCGACATCAGACCCGGAGATCGCGGAGATCCTTGCATGCCGACAAGCAGTGAAACTTGCAAGGGAGCTGCATGTGGAGAAACTCGAGATGGAGTTGGACTGCAAGAATGTGGTTAACATGTTGAATGACCAGACCAAGAACCTGGGTGTAGCTGGACCGGTGGTGGAAGAGATCAAGGGCACGCTTCAAGATTTTGAGGCTCATAAAATTAGTTGGACGAGAAGATCAGCGAATAGCGCTGCGCATATTCTAGCAAAACTTGGTGTTAGCGATGAGTTGTGTAATGTGTGGCTTCAATCCCCGCCGGACTGCATTCTGCAGGTCGTTGCGGCGGAAATCCCAGACTTTGTTGAATAAATGAAACATGTTTCACCCCTCAAAAAAAAAAGTAGAATAGCATGTCTTAGTTTACGTGTATTGGTTTCGTGATGGTCAATACAGGCAATTTGACCATGCAATCGGCTGCCTGCTCGGTTATGACGAGAAAAAAGATTATATAGGCGTCCACCCAATTGAAGAAAATATCAGAGAGAGAATTTGAGGAAAAGCAGCCGTAATTTATTCCTGTATCTACTCTTCTCCACTCCCCTTTTCTAAAAAATAAACTTTTTTGCCACCTCCCTGAAATTTTATTTGGGCCATTGTGTGCTGAATTTGTACAAGAACGGTCAATTTGGCAGTGATGCATGTCTCGATTGGAATAGCTATTTTTCTCTTTAATTAACATTGTTTTAGGGTGACAATTCTCAAGGCATGGATATCATATTTTGATTCACTACTAATGCTCTAAGTTTCCAGGATTTAATTTTACGAGTATTAGCTATGCCTTGACAAAGTTCAATGATTAGCACAATAGCACATGGGTGTTGCTTCCTTTTTTATATTTGCATCGTGGTTTCTTACATCAGGTATGCAAGGTCATCGTATCCTTTTCCAAATGAAAACTGTGCTGCACTGTGCTACAGTCTTCACATGTCGTCAAGTGCATGTTCTACTTGATTCAGTACGTCTCCATGTTGATCGCTTAGTAAAGGGTTTTAAAGTTTCTTCAGACTTTAATACCATTGTTTGTCCAAAAACAGCTTCAAAGGATATAAGATGTGATGCCACATATATAAATATGTATATGTATATATTCTTTCAAATATTTATATAAGTGGCATCACAGCTTAAAATAAAAAAACATTGTTTCAAATATATTGTCTTTCTTCTGAAAATTGGAATTGGCATAGGACTGAAGAATTCTTGCATAGATGATACTAATTGCACTCTTGGTGTAATCTGATCATATAGTTTTAGGCTATGGCCTTTTCCTGTCCAATCATCGGCTCTCAATTTTCCCGTCTATTTTGGACGAAACACACAGGATAACAAAGACATACTCTCACCAGTACGTGCCTCATACTTCCTTTTTTTCTAAATTAGGACAGGATTATCCCGACTATAATCTGTTCAGTGGTGTCGATTGTAGGGTACGTGTGTGTCATTGCCTCTTCTTTCCTACAAATTATCCTGACACTAGAAGGAAAGGTAAAATATGTTCTGCCTATCTAAGTACTAAGACCCTCCTTTTTTGTATTCTCCCTATCACGTATTTATTGTTGAATAAACAGGATGTCGATTGCCCATTTTTCCCTGACTAGAATCATCAAAACCGCACTGCAGAACTTCAATATATAACAGTCCGTTGGTAGAAGATATTGCTATGTTTTACTTCAGGAGTAGTTGCATGCTGGTACAACTTTTTATGTCTACTTCAGTTTATTATTTCTTTGGGTTACAAGTTGTTTTTAAACATCTGAATATATATGGCTTGCCAGGTTCAACTTAATATGTCTAAAATATCTTAATAAATTTTATGTACACACTTTAAAAAAGCATGTTTATGAACAATTATCGTTTTGTACTGTGTTGCCTTCTCAGGTTATATATTTAAATTTAGAAAAATTGTAAATGAAAAAAAATTGTATTCTTAAAATTCTAATGAGCTGGTAACCAATGGTGGTGGTACTGATATATTACACATTAGTAGTATCTAATCCAATGAAATTATATATTATTATCAAATATAAACAAAGTGATATAGATAATATTTTTATAAATAGCCCGTGCGAATACACGGGTTGACGACTAGTCTAACTAGTAGTTGGGCCTCTCGCACCACCTCCTAGCTCCATTCTCTCTGTCTATCTGTCTCGTTGGGCCTTATTTGCCTCTAACAAATGGACGTACACCGACCGATCTCTCGCTATACATATAGCCAGCTAGGTCCTTATAACTCGTTTTTACCCACACATCGATCGATCTACCTCATTAGTTGTGTCTCTCCCTTCCTCCGACAAACAACAATTGATCTACCAATCTAGTTAGGTTTGCTTACCAAACACATGGTTCCCCTTCATCATCCATGGATGCGTCCCGACAGATCTATCACGCACAGGCACACACAGGAACACATCCCCACTCTTATTGATAACATTACAGTTCCACCCTCAGTTTGTCTAGTAGGCCTCTCCCAACATCTCCGAGAAGCAACTTCATCACCCATCCAGCACTCTACCCCTCTCCCTCCCTCCCTCTCTCCTCTCTCTCTGTCCCATCATATTTCCCGTCCTTCGGTTATGTATGGATGTCGACCGATCTCCCTCAATACATAGCTGGGTCTCTCCTTCTCAACACATATACGAGTCGTTCTACCTCTATAGTTAGGCCTCTGCCTACCCCTCCCCCCACCCCCTCCCCCCCACACACACCGATACATCAAGCGCTCTAGTCATGTCTCCCTGTCACACACAAACTTGACATGTGCCCTCTAACGTTCCGCTAGGCCAGTCACCCTATATCTTTGACTTGCACACACACACACACAATTTCGATGGCTATCTTCATCGATCTTGCACCCACCCACTTGATCCTCTCTTCGACTCTATCGATAGCTATGACCCCTCCCTCTCTTCTCGTGGATTGCCCGACCCTCTATGTATGATATGGATAGGCCTCCATTTCACACACATTGCACGCAAAATTTTGTTTGAGATGTCATCGACACATATTCCCACAAATAATTCACGAAATCAACCCCCAACCCCACCCCCACCCCCACCACAAAACAAAAAACACTCACGAACGCGGTTTGTATCTCTCACACACACCCACGTAGGTGGGGAACGTGCACGAAGAGAAGAGGTGCATGCACGGCGCACGTACTCCCATCTCTTTCCCAACCACACCCGCGCGGGTACACGGTGGAGCTCATTTCTATACGAAAAAGGCAGCCCACGTGGTAATTTGGCACGTGTACTGGTTGTCCACTTGGTGGAGGGAGGATCGTCTACCACGGGTGAACAAACAAATTGCGACTTGACGCGTTATGTTAAATTAAAAAAAGAGGCAAACCATGTGGGGCCTACCTTAGAGGCAAGGCTCTGTACACTGGAGTACTTTTGATGTGTCCCGTCAACTCGCAGAACGAGGAGAAGCTTGCTTAGTATGCCGTCTCCCCTGCCCATGGGCGCGGTGGCTCGCAGGATGAGGTGAAGCTTGCTCCTCCCTCGCCCATGCGCGCGGTGGCTCGCAGGACGAGGAGAAAAATTTACTACTCCCTCTGTTTACTCCTCGTCCCTACTACCTTGGTTATGGAGATTATGTCATATTGTTTGGAATATATATGTCCTTTAGTAGATTTCAATATGAACTACTAGTACATACTCCAAACATTGATGTATATAGACGTATTTTAGAGTGTACATTCACTAATTTTGCTCCGTATGTAGTAGCACTCTCCCTCGCCCCTCGACCCTCGCCCATGTGGTGGACGTGCAGCAATTCATTCGGTCTCATATAGCCAGAACGATATATACTGCACTACCATTATTGCTCGACTTCCCGAAGAGGCGAAGAGCCAATCGCAAGGTTAATATTTTGGAGATGCCAAGCGCAAGGTTATAGGAGAACGAGTAGTAGGTGCCACGTCATTTATAAATAAAAAAAATTTCTTTAGTGGCACGTACGCAATATGATAGGTTCATATGGAGAGAAAAGGAAACCGCTCCACTATATACATAGTCAGGACGGGCCAGCCTACATGGTTGCTTGTTGGGGTTGCTCTCTTCACACTCTCTCGCACAAAACGACTGTGGCCACATCTCTAACATCCCGGCGGATCACGTCCACTTGGGGAAGGGGTGGATGCTTAGTGTAGATGCGGTGGCCGTCGCCGACGGCGAAAACCCACTGTCGGCACGTCCCGATCAGGGGTCCCCGCCGTTCTCTCTCACAAAGCCGGTGAGGTTGCCTTCGTCCCTTGCTCACTGCCGCGACATGGGCAGTTGCCGCCTCCCGCCGCCCTCCTCAAGGTTGAGCTACGTCCCTCAGGTACAACTCCCTTTACAGTCGGCTTGCACCACAGCTTCAGCTGCCCACATCACTCCCTGTGGATATTTCTCTACTTCTTTGCCCCGCACATACCTGATACCTCTACTCGCTTCTACATACTGTATTTGTGATGAGTTTATGTCTCATCAACTAGTCCTAGTAATCTTATTCTAATCACGCTTCTTCAATTTCTTTGCCACAGGGATGCTCATCTAGATTTTGGTGAAACTGCACAAAATGAACCGATGGTCAAAAGGTTGCAAACTTCATTTATTAGGAAGCTCGAATGTTGCCAGCAAATTGAAGCCTGGTCAGGGTTCACAGTTCAAGGGCTAGGGACTACATGGATTGTTTTTTTCTTTAGCTGCCTCTGTTCCAAAATAAGTGTCAACTTTAGTAGTAGTACAACTTTGTACTAAAGTTTGCACAAAGTTGAGACACTTATTTTGGAACGGAGGGAGTACATATTTGCTATGATCTGTCAATCATTGAGATGCAATAGCATGCATGTTAGTCTCCTTTGTATTTGATGAAATGTTGCAACGGGCAACCTTGGACGCAAGATACATGTAACAGGAGCTGGAAGCTTCATAGCATTGTACAAATTTATCTCGCTGATAAATTACAATACGTACTAGTACTATACTAGTACTTCCTCCGTTCCTAAATATAAGTCTTTGTAGAAATTTCACTATTAACCACATGCGGATGTATATAGATGCATTTTAAGTGTAGATTCATTCATTTTGATTCGTATGTAGTTCACCTAGTGGAATCTCTACAAAGACTTATCTACTAGTAATAGCTAGCCCGCACTACTAGAAATTCTCTAACCTCTCCTTGAGCCACATCATCAAAATTGACGTAGCCGTTAGATGAAGTAAATCAGTCATAATAGCCGTCTGATCTAGACGTTGAGAGGCTCCGCACTAAGCCACATGCAAGCATGCGAAATACCGTGGCACATGCATGTGAGTGGGTTTTAAATCACATCAACATGTCTGCATGCAAGCATGCACCGGTAGCATGCATGTAAGTGAGATTTTAAGTCCCATTAACATGTCAAAAAGAAAAATATAATCCCATTATGCAGTAGGAGTTGGCTGATCTTTTTTCCTTACGTGGGATGATCTAAATGATGATGGGAGTTTATTTAGTTTGGCTACCATATTTGTCATGCGGTTATAGATTTTTTTTTAGTTTTATGAAATCGATAATTTTGCGCAGAGAGATATACCGCAGTTCCGCGGCAACGCGCGGGGACTCATCTAGTAATATTTAGGAACTGAGGGAGTACTATGTAAAGAGTTAGGTGTCGCACGGTGATAGTGTGAGGTGGGCCATGTAATCACTGAGCCTACATGTTTTCACTGCTCTTGCACTCCTCCGCTGTAAGAATGGAGAAACTTGTAATCTACTAGTACCTCCTTTCGCCGAAAGCGTGGGACATCCAGCAGTCCTACCACCTCAGTAATAAAGACCAATGAGTTGTCAAATCACATAGACCCAGCAGTAAGTTGGACGGATGAAGCAACCATCACTCTTGCGCCAGTGAGAGGTCGCGTCTGCTCTGCCCGGGCATGAATGCGGCACCGATTCTTTGGAGCGGCGCTGACCGTTTCAGGCGGGAAGCGCGCACGGGCGATGGAGGGGCTTTGGGTGGGCCAGGCTGGTCAGGAGCGGGCGTCCCTACTGGACACGCCCAGAAATGAGAGGATACATCGACTCTCGTGGCTAAAATCGTACATTACACATCATATCTCTATAGGAGTAGGTCGATCTGTCGCACTCTCTAACACACACATGTTGTTAAACACACACACGCACAGGCACGCACCTTGGTCCCGTTGCACCTTCTAACGTGACTTATTACACCTAGACAGAGGGAGTAGTAAGTATGCGAGATACGGTGGCACACTGACTTAAGTCGAATACAAGTGCCCAAAATTTGTGTGCATGTTATAATAAGGATTCACTTAAAATAGTACGTGAGCGAACAGAGGGATCAATTGGACAGTGTTCCGAGCAGTAGCGAGATGTGTGAGGTAGTAAGATACACCATTGGCGCTTTTAATTTTTCTTATTAATTTGTTTGTTTCACCCTCTGACTGGTGGGACCCAACGTACTACATGGAGAGAGGTAAGGTGACTAAGGCTGCATTATTTGTGCATCACTGTGGATAGTCTTACCACCAAAGCCACATGACACGATTATGATTGAAATCCTAATGACTCCCACGCACACAAAAAGAAACACGGCATGCCTGTCACACGAATGCAGGAATGTATAAAAGGTTATTTTCCTCTCGCTGAACATAACGGGAGGGTTGTGTAGCTGGTTAGCCTGTTCGCTCATCAAACTTGAGGTCTCGGGTTCGATAACTACACTTGAGCATAATTTTTGCCAGGAGGATTCTTTGACTGGTCAAAATGTTTTCTAGGGTTTGCACGCTTCACACTCTCTCTCTCCAGTATATATATATACATGCTGGAGCCTCGGCGCTTGTAGTTGCTCTCTTCACACTCTCTCGCCCTCTCCAGATCTAAGGAAGACTTTGTTGGCCTCTCTCTCCCCTCACTTCTGCTCAAAGAGCCGGCAGGAATCCGTCCGCCGGGAAGGGAAGGAGGCTTAACGTTGTTGCCGTCGGCGAGGGAGGGAATCCACTACCGGCGTTGTTGTTCACTCTCCACCCAGCGGCGGCGCGGGAGGGCCTCCGACCCCTTCTTCTTCGCCGCCGTCCCGTCGCCCACCGAACCACGCCCCAAGAACCTTAAGGTATATTTTACTTACTCCACATGCATTGCTCTAGCTGCATGTATACCATGAATCTAGGACGTGGTTCAAAGAGGAAAGGAGTGGGGGAAAGTAGTGGGAAAATTTGTATATAGCATGAATCTAGGACGTGGTTCAAAGAGGAAATGAAGGGGGAAAGTTGTATAGCATGAATCTAGGACGTGGTTCAAAGAGGAAAGGAATGGGAGAAAGTAGTGGGGAAAGTTGTATCGCATAAATCTAGGACGTGGTTCAAAGAGGAAAGGAAGGGGCAAAAGTACTAGTTCAAAAAGGAAAGGAAGGGACAAGGCTGTAGAGTTTGAGCAGGACTAGATTTGCTGCGCTCACATAGGGAAAGGTGTCTAAAGATAACAAAACTGGGACCTACACAAATATGCTCCTTGGTTGTTTGTTCTTTGTTGCAACAGACTATGCATGACCACAGTACATCGGTAGATGCACATGGTGCTGGTGCGTCCACTATCCCGTGCAACTCATTAGTTGTTGTTAATCTAAGGCCCTGTTTGGTTAAAAACTCCCTAGTCCCTACCTGCTTGGTTCCAGGGACTAAACATGGACTAGAGGTTATTAAATGACATGATAAAAGACCATGTTACCCCTAGTAATGAACTAATAGAAACAAGCTGCGATGCGTGGCAGGGGCAACTGTTGGAAAAAGTCCCAAAAAGACTCCCTCGGGGTCTTCTTTCTTTAGTCCCAAATGCCCACTTTTAGTCCCGAAAAGTCCCTCCTGTTTGGTTTAGATGTGACTAACACGGAGTTTTTTTAGTCCCTACACCAAAATGTCCCTGTAAACAAACACCCTCTAATAATGCCGCTGGAAAATTGATGTAATGCCATAGTTAAAAGTAAATTACATGTTTAACGAATTTTATTGTTAATATAATCTATATGTTAATACTAATCAATGCCACCGTTTGAGAAATGTTATTGTCTTGCTTTCTTTCCCATTTAGATAAGGTAGATGCTTCTTTTTGTTGGCTTCTGTGTCATCCACCGTAATTGACCACTAATTGTTTCCTTTGCACCTCTGTGTAAACAGGGTTATCTACTTCACCTTGTTGCCATTGTGACCTTTTGTTGCACTGCACAAAACACTTTTGTTTTAAGAGTGTTTTGTGCAGTTCAACCAAAATGTCACACCGACAACGTTGCTTGATTGCTTGATCTTAGTGGAACTGCACAAGAGGAGATCTTACTTCCTATCCGTTAAGGAGAATTTGGTTCAGATCTTCTTCTTGTGAGTTGTTTGAATTCCGCATCATGAGAGGTTAGTACTAGCCTTCTTTCACATGATTCTGCAGTGTGCTTTCATATGTTGTGCTACTTGTACGATAATGTTGCTTGATTTTAGTGAACTGCACAAATGGAGACAAGACTTCCAATCTGTATGTGCACCGTAATATCCCATTGAGGTAAGACAAGGACATTTCACAACTGCTGGCCTGTATTTTGCCACTTTCATCAGAAAATAAAGTTTAGTACTATACCTGTGCTCCCTAATTGACATGCCAAATCTTACATTGAAGGCGAAGCTTGTCTGTTATTGAACCAAGTGATGAAGGGGAAGAACAAGCGGAAGAAAAACAAAAATCAACTCCCGGTGCTGTAATGAAGCACTGGAACTGTGATGACACAAGTAATGATATAGTTTTGCATCTTAATTTATTGCTATGGCTGGAACGAGCAATTGTTTTGCCACTGATTTGATGCCATACGTAATTACCTCTACTTGTGCAAACAGGGATCTTCTTTGAACATACCATATATTTTAGTGGAACTGCACAAAAAGATGTTGGAAACATTAAACTAATCGAGGAGTATATAGTAAGCATGCCACCATAGTAGATAGCAACAGATGGTTCCGGAGAAGTGCTTGATCTGTATGCTCTACACAATAAGCCTCCTGACAAAGGTTGGTACTCGCCCACTAATTCATCCATATGATTGAGCTTTGTCATCTCTATTGTTGTTGTGCTACTGTTTAGATACTGTCATGAAAAAGTGGTATTGTCCTTGAGAAGTGCTTCATCTGTGCTGTTTTAAATATTTCCTTTCCTTTTTTTCGAGCAAATAGGGATGCTAGCATTTAGTTGTCCTCTTGTCTTTGCACAATAGGATCATCTTCCTCTGAAGAAGAATATGGAGTACGTGAAGTGACTAGTTCTGATTATGCCAGGATGAAGAAGCCTTGTCTATCTTCTCATCGGAAGGAGTAGTTGAAGGATGGTTACATTACTCCCCACAGGACCAAACTAACTTCGGCTCAGAAGGACTGACAAATCTTCATTTTTTGTTGTGATGCGCGAGTACAATGTTGTTCTAGGATTCTCATCAGAAGGAGCAGTTGAAGGATGGTTACATTACTCCCCACAAGACCAAACTAACTTCAGCTCAGAAGGACTGACAAATCTCCATTTTTTTTGCTGTGATGTGCGAGTACAATGTTGTTCTAGGATTCTTTCTGGTGAGTTCCATTTTTCTAAAAGTGTGCTCTACATGGACCATGGAGGTGCCTGTTTAAACTATCAATTAATAGTATATTTTGCTTTATACTAATCACTTTTTTGTATTTGTGCAAACAGGGGTGATCAGCTTGATTTCAATGGGAACTGCACAAAATGTTCATCAATACATCGAATCATTCATTTCCACCACAAGAAAGGAGGTGCCGATAAGTTCAAGGCGTTGCAACATATAAGGGCGAAATCATACAAGCTACGCGTGAACTTGGTTGATTTTGGTGGAACTGCACAAAAAGAATAGTTGGTTTATTTAGCACGAGGTGCCATGTCAATGTCCGAACTGATGGCAAACCCTGCCCATTCCACAACCGTAGGCATTTGATATTTTGGAATGGGACAACCTTGTCAAATTTTTCTCATTGATTTTAAGACATGCGTTTGATATGTTCGAATGGGACGCCCTTGCTGTCAACAGCGTCGATCAATTTTTTCATTATTCTTTAGTTGTGAAGTAAATATTGCCTCTAACATATGAGTCGCTGAGATGCATAATTATCGATTGTTTTGAATGTTCTCTATGAATTGCCAGCCCTGTGTGTTTGATTGCAATGTACAGAAACGCTAAAAAGCTGCTCAAACTCTGTGTACTCCTTCTGTTCCTTTTTACTTTGCACATTGTGAAAGTGCATACTTTTTTGTATAAGATTGGTCAAAGTAGAGATACTTTGACTGCAGACAAAACTTGTATAGAAAGGACCGGAGGGAGTACATGTGAAACGCTGCAAACGAGGTGATCACCCTGGGAATAATGCTAGTACGTATTGTTTTGCATGTTCATCCAATGCCAGTGATACAGGAATTTGAACTAATCGAAATAAGTTCATTCATACACGATCGGATTTCATGTAAACATGCCGGATTTAATTACATTTCATACATTCTTCAACTAAAAAGGGGTGTTTGTGGCCGCATGCATCTCCCAGATGCAGAGGCTGGGGGTCATCCTCCTTTTCTAAAAAAACTAAAAAGGGGTGCGCTAGAGGTATAATTAATTAACCGAAGCTACCCACTTGTGTCCCGCTGAGCCGAACAGAAGTTTCAGTGACTTAACTGCAGGTGCAGTTACGTAACTGACATGTGGCCTGTTGGGCCCACGTGTTAGTCAGCCAACTGCACCAGCAGTTAAGTAGAAGCAGCGTTCTTCTCCAGCGCAGCTCTCCAACTCCACGTCGCCGCCAAGAAGCTAACCGGCCATCAATGGTCAACCCTCCTAGCTTGGCTTCAACCGGAGGGTAGCAGCGGTGGCCTTACTTGGACCCGAGCGGCGGCGACCTACCGTGTTCTACTCTTCCTTGTTTTCTGTGTGGCGCGGCCTCGTTGGCAGCGGGGCGGGGCCTCGGCGGAGCCGGCGATGTCCTCTGTCTCGTTGTCGGTGGGCGGCACCTCAGCGGAGCGGTGGAAATCCTCCCCCACGTTGCCGAAAGGGTGGGGCCTCGGCTGAGCTGGCAATGTCCTCTGCCTCGTTGTTGGTGGGGCGGGGCCTCGGCGGAGCCGGTGGTGTCCTCTGCCTTGTTGTTGGCACCGCGGGGCCTCGGTGGAGCAGGGCGTCGTCGACGCCAGCGGAGCGGGGACTCGTCGGAGCCGGCATTGTCCTCTGCCTTGTCCTCGGTCTCGCCAAACAGCGTCTCGCCCGCTTCATCGCCCTCTTTGCTAGCCTCTTTGTAGGCGGTCGTAGCCTCTGCCACCCGCATGTGGTACCGCCAGCACTCGAGGCGGCCCTTGCGGGCGGAGCGGTACGAGTCGAGCAGCGCCTCCTGCTCCGCCCGCTCCGTGGCGATCTGCTCCTCCGCCTGCAGGTGCTCCTGGAGGAGATGGTGGTTGTAGGCGGCGTCGGCCTGCGCCTCCCGGAACTGCTCCTCACGCATCTGCCTCACCCTGTCCATATATTGGGCACAGGCCTCGTCGATGGTCATGGTGCAATGCACCGGCGAGGATGGCGCGGAGGAGGGGGTTGGCGCCGGATCGTCGACTACCATGTTCTCCATTGGGACGTCGTCGTCCTCCGGCTGCCTGCCGGCCAGCCAGTCGGCAGCAATGGCTGCCATCTCCTTGTGGTTCGTCGTCCGTCCGTCCCGAAGAGCGCTGGAGCGCGAGGAAGCCATGGTGGGCAGTAGTGGTGTGGACAGGAGAAAGGGAACAGATGCGGATGACTGCGGCTATGGCCGGCGCAGCAGTTTATATAGCAATGGTGGGCGGGTGGATGGACGGACGTGTGGCGCCGGAGTAGCTGCCTCGGCAACCGCGTATCATTAATGTGTGCAGCAGATGGACGGACGAACGACACTTGTGTCGTTTGAAGGCGGAGCAATCGCCTGCACCGAGAAGCGGGGCGGCTGGCGCTGACTGTTTTGAGCAGAAAGCGCGCGCGGGCAAGGAGATGACTTTACTTGGATAGGATGACAATGGGGACCCACCAGGTCCATAGCCTCACGTACGCAAGTGCCTCCTTATTATTTTGCTTCCTCCTGGTTTCCTGACATCACGGTCCCACACCATTGTCAACCTATGTACTCCCTCCTTTCCGGTTTATAGGGCTTATCTCAAAATTTTAGTTTTTCCATTTTATAAGGCTCAATTTGGTTGTTTTCCATCACATGTTCAGATTCCAAGGTGCAATAAATCATTGCATGCAAGTATTAAGAGAAAATTTACCAATGCATGTACTTTATGCATGCATGCATTGCAATTAATGCATTGATAAACATAATTTTTTGAGGATAACAAGAGCATTAATTAGGTGCTTTTGCAAAACTACAAAAAGTATTCCACCACTCGCCATCTACCTTGATTGGTGAGATTTTGAATTGAGCATTATAAACCGGAAAGGAGGGAGTAGTCAATAAACGAGGTAATTGCACAAGAAGCGGCCGACAGCTGGGACCAAGCAGCTTGAGCAGTATTTGTGTTTTTGAGGTGTGAGCACTCCAGAGTTTTTTTATGTTTACCCCAGATATTATTTTTTCACCTCTGAACAACAACGAAAACATCGCTGTAGGTATTAACTGGGCGGGTTGTGGCCCGTCTAGCCTAGGCCAGATATCCAGCCCATATATTAATTTTTTTCAAGCTAAAAATGGCTAGCCCAGCTATACCTTTTTTTGAGGAATACCCAGGCAAGGTCAAGTTGTTATTCTCCGCCCCGCTGGGCTGCAAATCTTTCCTAGGAGGGATGCATTAGGCTTAACAAGAAAATGGGCTTTAAGAAATAATAAATGGGATGTAATTATAAAAACTGGGTAGTAACTATAAAAAATGCACCAAACAATGATTACTTTATAAAATATTATTTTTGGAATATTGAAAATTTTAATTTCATTAATTGTTGCGAGCGCAATGTTTTGTTGGATTTTTACGTAATACTCCCTCCTTTCCGGTTTATAGGGCTCAATATATATTGAAATTGTATTTAATCTGACTAGAAATTTCGGGATAAAAATATTCGGATCCCATCAAAATGTGGGAAATTTTATTGAATTATGTTTTGAACGGTTGGTTGAAATGGGTTGTACTTTTAACAAACTGTAAATGGGCTGTAGTAAATTTTATTAGAATTCAAAAGTGGGCTACACATTCTTACAAATCTCAAATGGGCTATAAGTTCTCTGCCACACACTTCTGGCCTTACTAAGTTGACGCGTCCCCTAAGAAAACAGAGTTGACGCATATGCAAGGCTTTGTCAACTTATAGTCAACACACGGTTCTAGCAGATGTGGCCGTTGGATGTCCATCCAACGGATGCCGTGCTTCTTCTTCAATCCCGGATATTCTAGCTTCACTCGCCCAAAAAATGATTCCTCCCCCTGACATCTGGGGCGCACCGTTTCGGAAGCTGACCTGTGGGCCTACTAAGTTGGCGTACCAAGGGCTTTGTCAACTTAGTCAGTATAAACGATTCTAGCTGCAGTGACCGTATGATGTCCATCCAACGGTCGTCGTGCTTCTTCAACCTCCGGTCTTCTTGCTTCAGCCGCCCAAAGCAGCACCGGTCGTGCCGCCTGCTCCTACCTCTCATGGCCGGTTGTGCTGCCGCGAAGGCCTCACCGCCCCCTACTACTCCCATCGCTGGCCAGGCCATCCCTCCACTCACCCACACCCCCTGTTATTCTACAGCGAAGGCAGCGCAGCCGAACCAGTGAACCCTCGTACTCCTCTCCATGTGTGCATCCACTGCCGCGTCTTCCCCGGCTCCGCGTCGTCCCCTTCCTAGGCCTCGCCGTTGTCCACCGCCGTGGTGCTCTTGGCGTGGCGTCGTCAACGTGGTCAAGGAACGACTTGCATCGGACGTGGACTGTACGTGGAGAGGCTGACAGCTGGATCCACGGTAGCCGCAAGGAAGTGCCTCCTTCTTACGCGCAAAATAATTATTCCTCCACCTGACAGTGTGGACCCTCCGGACGGGCCACGGTATTTCATGAAAAAAATGATTCGCCCCCTGACTGCTGGGACCCACGAGCTACATCTTCGCACGCAAGGAAGTGCGTCCGTGAAAAAATGATTCGCCCCCCTGACTGCTGGGACCCACCAGCTACATCTTCGCACGCAAGAAAGTGCGTCCGGAAAAAAATGATTCACCCCCGACTGCTGGGACCCACCAGCTACACCTTCGCACGCAAGGAAGTGCGTCCGGGCAAAAAAACGATTCGCCCCCCTGACTGCTCGGACCCAGCAGCTACACCTTCGCACGCAAGGAAGTGCGTCCGGGCAAAAAAACGATTCGCCCCCCTGATTGTTGGGACCCAGCAGCTACACCTTCGCACGCAAGGAAGTGCGTTCAGGCAAAAAAAACAAAAACAAAACGATTCGCCCCCTGACTGCTGGGACCCACCAGCTACATCTTCGTAGGCAAGGAAGTGCCTGACAGTCGGGACCCACCTGGTCGAAGCGTACGTAGCATTGTCATCCTGGTCGCGAACGTGTACGTACATACTGGTCGATGTAGAGGCGCGCATGTGTCGTAGTAGAGGTGCGCATGTGTCATAGTAGAGGCGCGTATGTAGCATGTACACGTACGTACAGCGGCCAGGGTGCAAGAAAGAAAATATGGCCACATATGTGTGCATATGGGCGGGGTCTCGAACGCTTAGTCGCGCATACATACGGCGAGGGCTCGTGTTCATGGGGAGGCAACGGAATGCGTCGTGTTCATGGGGAGGCAACGGGATGCGTCGTGTTCATGGGGAGGCAACGGAATGCGTCGTGTTCACGGGGAGGCAACGGAATGCGTCGTGTTCATCGGGAGGCAACAGAACGCGTGGGAGCCAACCGGCTTGGACGGAACACGCGATGGAAACGAGGCCTGGCGTACCGCAGAACGGAGGAAACGGCCTTGTGTTCGACCGGCCACGTTCAGAACGGGGTCCTGTTGATCGGGAAGAGTGTGGCGTACCGCAAAACGGAGGAAAAAGGGACCTCCTATGGTCGAAACGGGGGTCCTGTTGATTGGGAGGGGTGTGGCGTACCGCAAAACGGAGGAAACGGACCTCCTACGGTCGAAACGGGGGTCCTGTTCATCGGGAGGGGTGTGGCGTACCGCAAATTGGAGGAAACGGACCTCCTACGGTCGAAACGGGGGTCCTGTTCATCGGGAGGGGTGTGGCGTACCACAAAACGGACGAAACGGACCTCCTATGGTCGAAACGGGGGTCCTGTTCATTGGGAGGGGTGTGGTGTACCGCAAAATGGGACTCCACGAGATACTGTTCATCTCCACCGTCGACCTCCTCTAGCCTCCACGGGCTACCGTCGACCTCCTCCAACCTCCACGGGCTCCTGTTCATCCAGCCTCCACCGCGCGCTACTCCACCGGCTAATATTCAACCACCCCTCCACCATCTACTATTCATCCAGCCCTCCACCGTCTACTGTTCATCCAGCCCTCCACACCACGAGGTCCTGTTCAACCACCCCTCCACGACCACCCCTCCACCGTCTATTGTTCATCCAGCCCTCCACACCACGGGGTCCTGTTCATTCAGAGGCAACGCCACCGCTCACTGTTCATCCAACCCCCCCCCCCCCCCGCAACGCTCACTGTTCATCCAATCGATCGACTTCAGTTAGCAGCAGTACCGAAGGAATCGCTCCACCGGGTTCAGTTAACAGCCATTGATCGATCGCTCGGGTTCAGTAATGCGTAGCCTGCAGTGCAATCGCTTGGGTTCAGTTAGAGCCCAACACCTCGCTCGGGTTCAGTTAGATCTAACACATCGCACACACGCGCGTACGTGTATGAGAGAAACGCGCATCGCTCGGCCCCCGACCTCCCACCGTAACCGGCAACTCCCCGAAATTTTCCTACCTCTTGCTTCTACCATGGTTTTTTTCCGTCATGGACGGCCCAAAGAATGTCATGCAGCTGCGTCTCCGGCCCGCCCAGGATGAAAAGCCCATTTTCTGTCATGATTTTTTGTCATAGAAGTAGGAGCCCACCACATCTATGATGATACCGGGTTCTGTCACAATTATCGTCATAGAAGTGTCATATGTATGACAGAAAAAAAATTCATTCGGCCCAAAATGTCACGAATGTGTCTTTTTTTTGTAGTGCTGGCAAGGCCGCTCCTGAGGAAGCTTCCTGTCGTCCGCCCCACGAGGCTTGGCCCCTCGCGAGGGTCTTGAGCTTGAGTCGATGAAGATGGGCCGCACTGGGCCACCACTTGAGCCACGCCGCAGGCCGCAGGCAGGCAAGTCTACGGACCCCCGTTCCCAGAACACCGACACAACTCACCAAGGAGCAACCAAGAAATTGGAACCCTCCGGAAGTTGACTTCCTATCCACTTTCTCTCCCGCCCAATCCGAGTCCAAATAGCCTAAAAGGTTGAAGTTAGCTCCTCTTGGGTACCATAAGCCAAAGTTTGGGGTATGAGCCAAATATCGAAAGATTCGCTTGACCGCCACATAATGGCTTTCCTTAGGTGCGGCTTGAAACCGTGCACAAATTCCCACACTCAACATGATATCCGGTCTAGATGCACAAAGGTAAAGCAAGGAGCCAATCATGGAACGATATACCTTTTGATCCATCGCTTTACCATTGGGATCAATGTCAAGTTGGCATTTGACGGGCATTGGAGTGGAAGCAAACTTGACATCACTTAGCTTGAATCTCTTGAGCATGTCTTGAGTGTATTTGGCTTGGTTGATGAAGGTTCCTTATCTTCTTTGTTTGATTTCGAACCAGAGAAAGAACTTCAACTCTCCCATCATGGACATCTTGAACTTCGAGGTCATGAGAGCAGAAAACTCCTCATTGAAAGCTTTGTTAGGAGAAGCAAAGATAATATCATCAACATATAGTTGGCATACAAACAACTCCACTTTGACCTTCTTAGTAAAAAGAGTGGGGTCGGTTTTCCCAATTTCAAACCCACGATCTTGCAACAACTCGGTAAGGTGCTCATACCATGCATGTGGGGCTTGTTTAAGGCCATAGAGTGCCTTATCGAGTTGGTAATCATGATTGGGGAACTTGGGATCCTCAAACCCCGAGTGTTGTTTGACATACACCAACTCATTAATAGGACCATTAAGAAAAGCACTCTTCACATCCATTTGTTGCAACTTGAAGTTATGATGAGAAGCATAAGAAATCAACAAACGAATAGATTCAAGGCGAGCAACGGGATCAAAGGTTTCACCGTAGTAGATATCCTCGACTTGGGAGTAGCCTTGTGCTACCTAACGAACCTTGTTGAGAATGATAATCCCATGAGCATCTTGCTTGTTCTTGAATATCCACTTGGTTCCAATGACATTATGGCTCCCCATTGGCCTTGGCACCAATCTGCACACCTTGTTGTGCTCGAAGTTGTTGAGTTCTTCATGCATGGCATTGAGCCAATCCGGATCCTCGAGCGCCTGATAGACCTTTTGGGGTTCAACACAAGAAACAAACGTATGATGTTCACAACAGTTTGCTAATTGTCTACGAGTGCTTACCCCTTTCTTAAACTTCCAAGCACATACTTCATGATATGATCTTTGGTAGTGAGCTTGGATGCAATTTTGGTGGCACTACGCTCCAATTCCTCCTCGAGAGAGAGTTGAGGAGCGGTAACTTGATCATCTTGAGCGTCGTCTTGAGCTTGTTCTTGATCTTGAGCTTGCTCTTGATCTTGAACTTGCTCGGGAGGGAGAACTTGACCTTGGGCATCACTTGGTGGTTCACCACCATCTTGAGATTGATCTTGCCCTTGATCTTGTTCACTTGGTTGAGGGCCTTCACTTTGTTCTTCGGAAGTGTGTGGGTCTTGGGATGATGATGGTTCCACTTGAGTGGAACATTGTCCTTCTCCTTCGGCCATGAGGGGTTCCTCAATGGGTAGGATATGACCAACACCCATTCTTCTTATGGCTTGGGGAGGAATTTCATCACCTACATCACAAGTACTACTTTGCTCCACTTGGGAGCCGTTATTCTCATCAAACTCCATGTTACACGTCTCCTCAATGAGTCCCGTGGACTTGTTGAGGACACGGTAAGCATGAGAGTTTGTAGCATAACCAACAAGTATACCCTCATGAGCTCTAGCCTCAAATTTAGACAAACGAACACCTTTCTTGAGAATGAAACACTTACAACCGAACACCCGAAAGTACTTGAGGTTGGGCTTGTTACCGATGAGTATCTCATATGGAGTCTTGTTCAAGCCTTTGTGGAGATAGAGCCGATTGGATGCATGAGAGTTTGTAGCATAACCAACAAATATGCCCTAATGATCTCTAGCCTCAAATTTAAACAAACAAACACCTTTCTTGAGAATGAAACACTTACAACCGAACACCCGGAAGTACTTGATGTTGGGCTTGTTACCAGTGAGTATCTCATATGGAGTCTTGTTCAAGCCTTTGCGGAGATAGAGCCGATTGGATGCATGACAAGCGGTGTTGATGGCTTCGGCCCAAAAGTTGTAGGCAGACTTGAACTCTGCCATCATGGTCCTTGCCGTGTCCATCAATGACCGGTTCTTCCTCTACGCCACACCATTTTGTTGAGGGGTGTAAAGTGCGTAATATTGATGCTTGATTCCCTCATCACTGAGGAACTCATCCAAGGTGTAGTTCTTGAACTCGGTGCCGTTTTCACTTCTTATTGTCAAGATCTTTGCATTGTGTTGATGTTGAGCTTCATTTGCAAAGTCGATGACGGTTTGTTGAGTCTCACTCTTCCTCTTGAAGAAAAATACCCAAGTGTATCTTGAATAATCATCCACAATCACCAAGCAATAATTTCTACCCCCAAGACTATCAAAGGATGGAGGTCCAAAGAGATCCAAGTGAAGGAGCTCCAAGGGCCTCTTAGAGTATATGATAGTCATGGGAGGGTGAGCCTTCTCATGTAGCTTTCCTTCGATACAAGCACTGCAAGCATGACCTTTGGCAAAACTAACATTTGTTAGTCCACGAACATGGTCCCCCTTGAGAAGACTTTGCAAAGACCTCATATTGACATGTGCTAAATGGCGATGCCAAAGCCATCCGACGTCAACTTTAGCCATTAGGCATGTCGCGGTCTTAGTGGGTCGCTCCGAAAAGTTAATCACATAAAGACCATTCTCGACATGCCCAACAAAGGCTACTTTAAGAGTCTTGCTCCACAGGAGGGCCACGGTATCAATATCAAAGAAAGTGGCAAAACCCATGAGTGCAAGTTGATGAACGGAAAGTAAGTTGTATGCAAGGGACTCAACAAGCATGACTTTCTCGATCATGAGAAATGACAACCTTGCCAAGCCCCAATACCTTAGAAGATGAAGCATCACCCCATTCGACATTGGTGGGCATAGATGAAACTTTACATACGTCCACCACCAAGTCCTTGCTTCCGGTCATATGATTTGTGGCTCCACTATCGAGCAACCATGATGCCCCACCGGAAGCAAACACCTACAAGAGATCAATGCTTGGTTTTAGGTACCCATTTTGTAATGGGTCCTTTGATGTTAGCAACGAGGGTCTTAGGAACCCAAATAGACCATTCAATGTACTCATAAGAAGAACCAACAAATTTGGCATACACATGCCCATCACTAGCACGACATAACACATAAGAAGGGTTAAAATCGTCGGTTATATTGGAAGGAGTGGCATTGCCCTTCTTGACACCGCCACCCTTCGTGTTGTTCTTCTTCTCCTTAGGAGTACCCTCTCCCTCCTTCACAAAAGTTTGCTTGAGAGGAGGAGGTTGTGTGGTCTTGTCATTCTTCTTCTTCTTCTTGGACTTGGGTGCAAACCCAATCCCCTCTTTGGCCACAACTTCCGTTTGATTTCTCAAAAGTTCGTTGAGGTTCTTCTCACCTTGTATGCACGACACAAGGCCTTTCTCAAGTTGCTCCTTCAACTTGGAATTCTCCTCCACAAGATGCACATGCTTAAAACACAGGTTAGTAGCATTTGCATTATCAATTAAAACCATATGAGGAAACGTGGCTTTCTCCTTGGTTAGCTTCACTTGGAGTTGATCATGAGACTCTTTGAGGCTCGCATGAGCACTTTTCAAGGCCTTGTGAGCCTTGTCAAGTATGTCAAACTCCTCCTTGAGTCTAGCATGATCAACCCCAAGTTTAGCCTTCTCAGAATTAAGCACACGAGATACAACAAGAGCATGATCAAGATCTTTCTTTAATTTAGCATAATCATCATTGTGTGGCTCCTCAAGAGCCAAACGATGACCACGCTCTTCCTCAAGCGCATTAGAGAGATCCGATATCTCAACGGCATAGTCATGATTATGCTCTTCCATCTTAGAGATGGTTTCTTCGTGAGCCTCGCCCTCGATCATGTCATTGGCTTCACCAAGTTGTTCCAAGAGAGAAACGAAGTGCTTCTTGGATTTACCCTTGAGCTTACTCATAAAAGACTCAAATTCATTATCTTCCTCCTTCGACCCCTCACTTTCATCAATGCAATTCGTCAACGAAGGATTAGTAGTGATGGTGGTTTTGATGTTGGGGTTACCTTGTTGGTGGCTTTAGCCATGAGGCACTTGGTGGTGATGTTCTCATTGGGTGAGTCGAAGAGGGACACCCATGGAGTTGTTGCAATGGCAACGGAGGCCATGGCAACCGTCTCACCGTCTTCATCGTCATCATCATCCTCATTGTACTCTTCTTGTGCCACCAACCCCTTGGGAGGAGTCTTCTTGGTGAAGTTGTTCTTGTTGGAGAAGGACTTGGCCTTGTGATACGTCTCCATCGTATCTACTTTTCCAAACACTTTTGCCCTTGTTTTGGACTCTAACTTGCATGATTTGAATGGAACTAACCCGGACTGGTGTTGTTTTCAGCAGAACTGCCATGGTGTTATTTTTGTGCAGAAATAAAAGTTCTTGGAATGACCTGAAACTCCACAGAAGTTATTTTTGGAATTAATAAAAAATATTGGCAAAAGAATCAAGGCCAGGGGCCCACACCCTGTCCACGAGGGTGGGGGTGCGCCCTACCCCCCCCCCCCCCTGGATGCGCCACCTGCCTCGTGGGCCCCCTGGTGCTCCACCGACCTCAACTCCAACTCCATATATTCACGTTCGGGGAGAGAAAAAACTTAGAGAGAAGGATTCATCGCGTTTTATGATACGGAGCCACCGCCAAGCCCTAAACTCTCTCGGGAGGGCTGATCTGGAGTCCGTTCGGGGCTCCGGAGAGGGGATTCCGTCATCATCAACCATCCTCCATAACCAATTTCATGATGCTCGCCGCCATGCGTGAGTAATTCCATCGTAGGCTTGCTGGACGGCGATGGGTTGGATGAGATTTACCATGTAATCGAGTTAGTTTTGTTAGGGTTTGATCCCTAGTATACACTATGCTTTGAGATTGATGTTGCTATGACTTTGCTATGCTTAATGCTTGTCACTAGGGCCCGAGTGCCATGAGTTCAAATCTGAACCTGTTATGTTTTCATGAATTTATGTGAGTTCTTGATTCAATCTTGCAAGTCTATAGTCACCTACTGTGTGTTATGATCCGGCAACCCCGAAGTGACAATAATTGGGACCACTCCCGATGATGACCGTAGTTTGAGGAGTTCATGTATTCACTATGTGTTAATGTTTTGGTTCGGTACTCTATTAAAAGGAGGCCTTAATATCCCTTAGTTTCCAATAGGACCCCGCTGCCACGGGAGGGTAGGACAAAAGATTTCATGCAAGTTCGTTTCCATAAGCACGTATGACTATATTCGGAATACATGCCTACATTACATTGATGAATTGGAGCTAGTTCTGTGTCACCCTATGTTATAACTATTGCATGAAGAATCGCATCCGACATAATTATCCATCACTGATCCAATGCCTACGAGCTTTTCACATATTGATCTTTGCTTAGTTACTTTACCGTTGCCACTGTTACCGTTACTACAAAACTGCTACTGTTACTTTTGCTACTGTTACCGTTACTTCCATACTACTTTGCTACTAAATACTTTGCTGCAGATATTAAGTTATCCAGGTGTGGTTGAATTAACAACTCAACTCTAATACTTGAGAATATTCTTTGGCTCCCCTTGTGTCGAATCAATAAATTTGGGTTGAATACTCTACCCTCGAAAACTGTTGCGATCCCCTATACTTGTGGGTTATCAAGACTATTTTCTAGCGCCGTTGCTCGGGAGCATAGCTCTATTCTTTGAGTCACTTGGGATTTATATCTGCTGATCACTATGAGGAACTTGAAAGAAGAAAGAACTAACATTTTTCCCTCAACTACGAGGGGAGGTAAGGAACTACCATCTAGCCCTGCACTTGATTCACCATCTGTTTTGAGTAAGCTTGCAACACCTAAACCTGCTTCTGCTATTAATTCTGATATGTCGCATGTTATTGATGATGCCACTTCTGCTATGCGTGATGCTTATGATGAAACTACTTCTATGCTTGATACTATTGTGCCATTAGGTGAATTTCTTGATGAACAACTTGCTAGGGCTAGAGAGAATGAAATTATTGAAACTGATAATATTGATGGAAGTGATGATGAAGATTCTCCCCCTAAATATGAATTGCCTATTGTGCCTGAGGGTTATGTTATGGATGAAGAAACTGCTAGAGATTTTCTTGCTTGCAAAGATAGATCTGATCTTAAGAAATTATTAGCTAAGCTTAAAGAAAAGTCTCTGAATGCTAGAATGAAACATGACCCTGCTTTTGCTACTTCACCTATATGTGTTACTGATAAGTATTATGATTTCTCTGTTGATCCTGAGATAATTACTTTGGTTGAATCTGATCCTTTTTATGGCTATGAATCTGAAACTGTTGTGGCACATCTTACTAAATTGAATGATATAGCCACCCTATTCACTAATGATGAGAAAACTCGCTACTACTATATCCTTAAGTTATTTCCGTTCTCATTAAAGGGTGATGCTAAAACATGGTTTAATTCTCTTGATCCTGGTTGTGTGCGTAGTCCCCAGGATATGATTTCTTACTTTTTTGCTAAATATTTCCCGCTCCTAAGAAACAAGCTGCTTTAAGGGAAATATATAATTTTGTGCAAATTGAAGAAGAGAGTCTCCCACAAGCTTGGGGGAGGCTTCTCCGATTACTTAATGCTTTGCCTGATCATCCTCTCAAGAAAAATGAAATACTTGATATCTTTTATAATGGACTAACCGATGCTTCCAGAGACCACCTGGATAGTTGTGCTGGTTGTGTTTTCAGGGAAAGAATTGTTGATCAAGCTGAATTGTTATTGAATAATATGTTGACTAATGAAAACAATTGGACACTTCCTAAACCAACTCCGAAGAAAAGAGGTGTTCTATTTCTCAGTCCTGAAGATATGCAAGAGGCAAAGAAATCTATGAAAGAAAAGGGTATTAAAGCTGAAGATGTCAAGAATTTACCTCCTGTTGAAGAAATACATGGCCTTAATTTACCACCTATTGAAGAAATACACGGTCTTGATAACCCGACACAGGTAGTAAAGGTAAATTCTCTCTATAGATATGATAAAGTTGAAATCCCGTCTACTAAGTTTGCTAGCCAATGCTTGGATGAGTTTGATGACTTTATGGCTAAACAAGAAAACTTCAATGCTTATGTTGGTAGACAATTGAAACGCAATGCTTATATGATTGAACACTTGAGTGATTATATGTCTAGAGTTAAAGGTGAACTTAAACTCATTAGTAAACATGCTTCTATGGTTACCACTCAAGTAGAACAAGTGCTTAAAGCTCAAAATGATTTGCTCAATGAATTAAATAATAAGAGACATGATAATGTTGTTAGAGTTATGACTAGACGGGGTAAAATGACTCAGGAACCTTTGTATCCTAAGGGCCACCCTAAGAGAATTTGGTAAGATTCTCAGAGAGATAATGTTGATGCACCTAGTCCTTCTAAAAAGAAGAAGAAGAAAAATGATAGGACTTTGCATGCTTCCAGTGAACATGTTGTAGACACACTTGAGAATCTCAATGATATTTCTATTTCTGATGCTGAAACACAATATGGTGATGAACATGAACCTAGTAATAATGTTAATGATAATGTTCATGTTGATGCTCAACCTAGCAATAACAATGATGTAGAGATTGAACCTGTTGTTGATCTTGATAACCCACAATCAAAGAATCAACGTTATGATAAGAGAGACTTTATTGCTAGGAAGCGCGGTAAAGAAAGAGAACCATGGGTTCAGAAACCCATGCCTTTTCCTCCTAAACCATCCAAGAAAAAGGATGAGGATTTTGAGCGTTTTGCTGAAATGATTAGACCTATCTTTTTGCGTATGCGTTTGACTGATATGCTTTAAATGAATCCTTATGCTAAGTACATGAAAGATATTGTTACAAATAAAAGAAAAATATCGGAAGCTGAAATTTCCACCATGCTTTCTAATTATACTTTTAAGGGTGGAATACCTAAGAAACTTGGAGATCCAGGAGTACCAACTATACCATGCTCCATTAAAAAAATTATGTTAAAACTGCTTTATGTGATCTTGGAGCCGGTGTTAGTGTTATGCCTCTCTCTTTATATCATACACTTGAATTGAATAAGCTGACACCTACTGAAATATCTTTGCAAATGGTCGATAAATCAACTGCTATACCTATTGGTATTTGTGAGGATGTGCCTGTTATGGTTGCAAACGTTACTATCTTAATGGACTTTGTTATTCTTGATATTCCCGAGGATGATAGTATGTCGATTATCCTTGGTAGACCCTTTTTGAATACTGCAGGGGATGTTATTGACTGTAAAAAAGGCAATGTCACTTTTCATGTTAATGGTAATGAGCATGTGGTACACTTTCCGAGGAAACAACCTCAAGTTCCCAGTATCAACTCTATTGGAAAAATTCCATCGATTATTATTGGAGGTTTTGAATTTCCTCTTCCTACTGACAAGAAGAAATATGATATTCTTATTATTGGGGATGTACATATCCCCGTTTAGGTAACCTAGTGTTATTCGAAATTTCTCCGGTTTCATGCGATTCGGAATGAGTTTGTTAACAAGACTTGATCAACCTTGTTAGTGGATTCCTTTTGATGAGCATGAGATGGATGAAGTTAGAAAGCACAACTCTCTGTACCCTCCTTTTACTTTCTATTATTTAGATTAAATAAAGCAAAAATAGTATTTTCTGTCTGTTTTCTGAATTATCCTTGCAATAAAAAATACCCCGAAAATAAAAGTTCTCCAAATGCCCTGAAAATGAAATATGATTTTTTCTAGAATATTTGAGAATATATGGCACCGAGAACACATCAGGGGGAGCCAGCACCTGACCACGAGGGTCCAGGGCGCGCCCACCCCCTAAGGCGCACCCCCTGCCTCGTGGGCCCCTGGTGGGCCCCCTCCACTCATTCATGCACCCACACACTTCTTCTTCCTCCCAAAAATATCACCAACCAGCTCAAGCATGAGTTCTAGCTCATCTTGCTGTCATTTTCGATGTCCTTGCTCAAAGCTCCACTCACAAAACTGCTTTGGGGGATTGTTCTTTGGTATGTGACTCCTCTAATGGTCCAATTCGTTTTTGTTCTAGTGCTTTATTCATTACAAATTCTTGCTGCTAAGGTGATCCTGTTCTTGAGCTTGCATGTCAAATTTATTTGGTCCCAAGTAGTTATAATGCATGATATAGTCTCTAGGCACTTGTGGGAGTAGTTGCTATCAATTTTGTTGAGTTTGGTTCACTTTTATTTTGAGTTACTAAAATTTTCAGAAATTTTTCAGAGGAAGAAATATGCATAGAAAAATGTACCAAGGTGGTTCTTCAAGGAAGCAAGGACCCAGGCCCGCAATACGTGAGCCGGACGATGAACCACCGAGGGAAGCTCAAGTGCGGCCTTGTGAATGGCCGTCAGAGGAGTTTATGGTCCAAGCAGGCATCAAGGACGAATTTGACGCATATGTGCATAATGGTGAACTCGAGGGCTTCATGCTAGATAAGTGCCCTCAGCATTACCACTAAACTGATTCCTTTGAGAGAAGGTTTTAATTTACATCTTCGCGCAATTCTCACAATGTCCTATTTGATCTTTATGATAAATCTTATACCATGAACTTAGAAGATTTTAATACTGCTTGTAAACTCCCGCAGTGGGCTAGTGCTAGTGAACCTCGCAAATCTGAATTTAAAGATTTTCTTGCTAGTATCACTATGGGAGAATCTAGAGAAATAGCACAAGCCACCATAGGGAGCATTCATTTTCCTGCTATACATTATTTTGCTCTCTTTATAGGTAGATGCATAAATGGCAAGGACGAGGCATGTCACATGTGTGTTCCAGATCTTAGTGTTCTCAAGAGTGTTGTGCTAGGAGATAAACAATATAACTTGGGAGCCAATGTTGCACATAGGTTGCATAATAATACTTTAAATGGAGACTTGTTTGGTAGGATCTATGCAACTCGTGTAGCTAATTATCTTGGTATACCCATACATGGAAGTGACATGGAGTTGCCTCCTGCTTATCTAGATTATAATGCCATGGTTAGCCATCAATTTCTTGAGAGGAATGAATAGTTCCTCCAGTACCGACTAATCTTTGACAGACGTCGCACTGTCCATGTTGCTCTCCCTGCTCCTGGTTTCTTTGACTTTCAGGCAAAAAGGAGATACTTTATAACCAGGGAGGAGGCGAACGAGTACAAGAGGAGAACGGAGGCAGATCGCCTCCAAGCTGCAGCTCATGAGGCAATAGCTGATGCATCTCAGTATAACCCCAGCTACAACTTTGATCCATGGGCATAGACCAACTTAGGCCAAAAGTCTAAGCTTGGGGGAGTACGTATTTCTCACCGACATTACATTCATGTTCACACACTCATGCTAGTTGTCGTTGCTCATACTTTTTCATTGTACTATCCATGCTAGTTTATTCTCTTTTTCTCGCTTTCTTCTTGTGTGTTTGAATAACATTAAGAAAACCCAAAAAAATTAATTATAGCATTTAGCTAGTCTACTTTCCATGCTTGTAGTAGTAGTAATTAAAAGAAAACTAAAAAAGATTTCTTGTTCTTCTTTTGCTTGTTGGGAGCTTTCCCGTGTAAATAGTTTTATTTCTTTTCTTTGCTTTGGGGGTTAAGAGGAGAAGACCACGATGAAAATGTTGAGTGGCTCTCATATGTTTTATTATTGATTTAACCAAGAGCCCATATTACCTTGTCTTCTCCCTTGAATTGAATGCTTGCAGATTCCAGCTTAGTCCAATGCACGTGCATTATTATTATTATCATCACCGTTCGGTCGTGCAAGTGAAATGCAGTAATGACGATATATGATGGACTGATTGAGATGGGAGAAGCTGGTATGAACTTGACCTATCTTGTTTTTGTAAATATGATTAGTTCATCGTTCCTGATTCAGCCTATTATGAATAAACACGTTTGCAATGACAATTAGAGATTATAGTTGCTTATGCCATGCTTAATTAGCTAGGAGTTTATAATGGTTTACCTTGCGTGCCAACATGCCATTTAAATGGTTGTGATGTGGTATGATAGGGTGGTATCCTCCTTTGAATGATTCAAGTGGCTTGACTTGGTACATGTTCACGCATGTAGTTGAAACAAAATCAACATAGCCTCCACGATATTTATGTTCATGGTGGATTATATCCTACTCATGCTTGCACTCAATGTTGATTAATTTTAATGCATGTTCATGACTATTGGTCGCTTCCCAGTCTCTTTCTAGCCTTCACTTGTACTAAGTGGGAATACTGCTTGTGCATTCACTTCCATAAACCCCAAAGTTATTCCACATGAGTCCACCATACCTTCCTATATGCGGTATCTACCTGCCGTTCCAAGTAAATTTGTATGTGACAAACTCTAAACCTTCAAATGAAATTCTGTTTTGCATGCTCGAATAGCTCATGTATCAACTAGGGTTGTATGAATCTTCCATGTTAGGCGGGTTATTCTCAAGAGGAGTGGACTCCGCTCCTCACTCGCGAGAAAATGGCTGGTCACCGGGATGCCCAGTCCCATGCTCAAATCAAATCAAAATAATTGCAAACAAAACTCCCCCAGGATTGTTGTTAGTTGGAGGCACCCGTTGTTTCAGGCAAGCCATGGATTGATGATTGTTGGTGGTGGGGGAGTATAAACTTTACCAGTCTGTTTGAGAACTGCCTATAATGTGTGTAGCATGGAACAGGGGCGTAGCTACGTACAGCTAGCCGGTGTCACTGGCACCGGGTCCAATCTACACTTTCTTAAGATAATCCATTGATTTAGTGTGCAGGTCATTGATTTTTTGATGTGTTCTTCTATGTGGACACCGGGTAATCTTCAGTCTGGGTCCGCCCCTGCTTTCACCGTGGCCAAGGAAGCATGGCAACATGTGGTTTCCATTTACAAGGGAAGTGCTAGCATTCAATGCTCCAACTTTGAAGTGGTACAAGATGAAGCCGATGAGTTTGCTATGAACGAAGATGAAGAACCTCGTGAGCTTTACCGGAGATTAACCACTCTCGGGATCTCACTCCAAGATCATGGGAGCAAGGATACGGATGACAATTGGAGCAAGCGCAAGTTTCTCAAGGCCATGATGCCCTACCTCAAGCCATGTCATCCGTCATCCGTCAAAGGTTGGAATTTCACGCCTTGTCCTCAAGTTAAGTGTTGGATGAGTTTGTTGATATGAGGATCTTGGACAAGACCGCCGACAATGCTAGTGTGGAAGAAGAGAGTGAAGAGGAAGAAGAGGAATGTTGCCCCGAAGATACAAAGTATGCTTATCATGAGCACATGGCTCTTGTGCCACGGCAATTTTGGAGCAAGAAGAACACAAGGCCCAACTTCAACAAGAACAACTCAAGTGGCACCAAGGGCAAGCAACGTGTGAGGACATGCTATAATTGTGGCAATGTGAGTCACTTTGTTGCGGAATGCCCGTACAAAAAGAGAGAAGATAATGTAGGCAAGCTTATCCGAAAAGACAAGGTGATGACCCACAAGTATAGGGGATCACAACAGTTTTCGAGGGTAGAGTATTCAACCCAAATTTATTGATTCGACACAAGGGGAGCCAAAGAATATTCTCAAGTATTAGCAGTTGAGTTGTTAATTCAACCACACCTGGATAACTTAATATCTGCAGCAAAGTATTTAGTAGCAAAGTAGTATGGAAGTAACGGTAACAGTAGCAAAAGTAACAGTAGCAGTTTTGTAGTAACGGTAACAGTGGCAACGGTAAATTAACTAAGCAAAGATCAATATGTTGGAAATATGCCCTAGAGGCAATAATAAAAGTGTTATTATTATATTTCTTTGTTCATGATAATAGTCTTTTATTCATGCTATAATTGTATTATCCGGAAATCGTAATACACGTGTGAATACATAGACCACAATATGTCCCTAGTGAGCCTCTAGTTGACTAGCTCGTTGTGATCAACAGATAGTCATGGTTTCCTGGCTATGGACATTGGATGTCGTTGATAACGGGATCACATCATTAGGAGAATGATGTGATGGACAAGACCCAATCCTAAGACTAGCACAAAGATCGTGTAGTTCGTTTGCTAGAGCTTTGCCAATGTCAAGTATCTCTTCCTTTGACCATGAGATCGTGTAACTCCTGGATACCGTAGGAGTGCTTTGGGTGTATCAAACGTCACAACGTAACTGGGTGACTATAAAGGTGCACTACAGGTATCTCCGAAAGTATCTATTGTTTTATGCGGATCGAGACTGGGATTTGTCACTCCGTGTAAACGGAGAGGTATCTCTGGGCCCACTCGGTAGGACATCATCATATGCGCAATGTGACCAAGGAGTTGATCACGGGATGATGTGTTACGGAACGAGTAAAGTGACTTGCCGGTAACGAGATTGAACAAGGTATTGGATACCGACGATCGAATCTCGGGCAAGTAACATACCGATAGACAAAGGGAATTGAATACGGGATTGATTAAGTCCTTGACATCGTGGTTCATCCGATGAGATCATCGTGGAACATGTGGGAGCCATCATGGGTATCCAGATCCCGCTGTTGGTTATTGACCGGAGAACGTCTCGGTCATGTCTGCATGTCTCCCGAACCCGTAGGGTCTACACACTTAAGGTTCGATGACGCTAGGGTTATAAAGGAAGCTTGTATGTGGTTACCGAATGTTGTTCGGAGTCCCGGATGAGATCCCGGACGTCACGAGGAGTTCCGGAATGGTCCGGAGGTAAAGAATATATATAGGAAGTCCTGTTTCGGCCATCGGGACAAGTTTCGGGGTCATCGGTATTGTACCGGGACCACCGGAAGGATCCCGGGGGCCCACCGGGTGGGGCCACCTGCCCCGGGGGGCCACATGGGCTGTAGGGGGTGCGCCTTGGCCTACATGGGCCAAGGGCACCAGCCCCAAGAGGCCCATGCGCCTAGGGAACCCTAGAGGGAAGAGTCCTCGAGGGGGAAGGCACCTCCGAGGTGCCTTGGGGAGGATGGACTCCTCCCCCCCTCTTGGCCGCACCCCTTTTCTTGGAGTAGGGGGCAAGGCTGCGCCTCCCCCCTCTCCCCTGCCCCTAAATATAGTGGAGGGAAGGGAGGGCATTCATACCTGAGCCCTTGGCGCCTTCCTCCCTCCCGTGACACCTCCTCCTCTCCCGTAGGTGCTTGGCGAAGCCCTGCAGGATTGCCACGCTCCTCCATCACCACCACGCCGTTGTGCTGCTGTTGGATGGAGTCTTCCTCAACCTCTCCCTCTCTCCTTGCTGGATCAAGGCGTGGGAGACGTCACCGGGCTGTACGTGTGTTGAACGCGGAGGTGCCGTCCGTTCGGCACTTGATCATCGGTGATTTGAATCACGACGAGTACGACTCCATCAACCCCGTTCACTTGAACGCTTCCGCTTAGCGATCTACAAGGGTATGTAGATGCACTCTCCTTTCTACTCGTTGCTGGTCTCTCCATAGATAGATCTTGGTGTTACGTAGGAAAATTTTTGAATTTCTGCTACGTTCCCCAACAGTGGCATCATGAGCTAGGTCTATTGCGTAGATTCTTTGCACGAGTAGAACACAAAGTAGTTGTGGGCGTTGATGTTGTTCAATATGCTTACCGTTACTAGTCCAATCTTGTTTCGACGGTATTGTGGGATGAAGCGGCCCGGACCGACCTTACACGTACTCTTACGTGAGACAGGTTCCACCGATTGACATGCACTTGGTGCATAAGGTGGCTAGCGGGTGCCAGTCTCTCCCACTTTAGTCGGAACGGATTCGATGAAAAGGGTCCTTATGAAGGGTAAATAGCAATTGGCATATCACGTTGTGGTTTTGCGTAGGTAAGAAACGTTCTTGCTAGAAACCCATAGCAGCCACGTAAAACATGCAAACAACAATTAGAGGACGTCTAACTTGTTTTTGCAGGGTATGCTATGTGATGTGATATGGCCAAGAAGAATGTGATGAATGATATATGTGATGTATGAGATTGATCATGTTCTTGTAATAGGATTCACGACTTGCATGTCGATGAGTATGACAACCGGCAGGAGCCATAGGAGTTGTCTTTATTTTTTGTATGACCTGCGTGTCATTGAAGAACGCCATGTAACTTACTTTACTTTATTGCTAAACGCGTTAGCCATAGAAGTAGAAGTAGTCGTTGGCGTGACAACTTCATGAAGACACGATGATGGAGATCATGATGATGGAGATCATGGTGTCATGCCGGTGACAAGATGATCATGGAGCCCCGAAGATGAAGATCAAAGGAGCTATATGATATTGGCCATATCATGTCACTACTCTATTTGATTGCATGTGATGTTTATCATGTTTATGCATCTTGTTTGCTTAGAACGACGGTAGTAAATAAGATGATCCCTTACAAAATTTCAAGAAGTGTTCTCCCCTAACTGTGCACCGTTGCTACAGTTCGTCGCTTCTAAGCACCACGTGATGATCGGGTGTGATGGATTCTTACGTTCACATACAACGGGTGTAAGACAGTTTTACACAGCGAAAACACTTAGGGTTAACTTGACGAGCCTAGCATGTGCAGACATGGCCTCGGAACACGGAGACCGAAAGGTCGAGCATGAGTCGTATAGTAGATACGATCAACATGAAGATGTTCACCGACGTTGACTAGTCCGTCTCACGTGATGATCGGACACGGCCTAGTTGACTCGGATCATGTGATCACTTAGATGACCAGAGGGATGTCTATCTGAGTGGGAGTTCATAAGATGAACTTAATTATCCTGAACATAGTCAAAAGACCTTTTGCAAATTATGTCGTAGCTCACGCTATAGTTCTACTGTTTTAGATATGTTCCTAGAGAAAATATAGTTGAAAGTTGACAGTAGCGATTATGCGATGAGTAGAAAGCTTATGTCCTTAATGCACCGCTTAGTGTGCTGAACCCCAAACATCGTTTGTGGATGTTTCGAACATCGAACATACACGTTTTGATAACTACGTGATAGTTCAGTTAAATGGTTTAAGTAGAGGCACCAAAGACGTTTTCGAAACGTCACGGAACATATGAGATGTTTCGAGGGCTGAAATTGAGATTTCAGGCTCGTGCCCACGTCAAGAGGTATAAGACCTCCGACGATTTTCTTAGCCTACAAACTAAGGAGAGAAGCTCAATTGTTGAGCTTGTGCTCAGATTGTCTGAGTACAACAATCACTTGAATCAAGTGGGAGTTGATCTTCCAGATGAAATAGTGATAGTTTCTCCGAAGTCATTACCACCAAGCTGCTAGAGCTTCGTGATGAACTATAACATATCAGGGATAGATATGATGATCCTTGAAATATTCGCGTTGTTTGACACCGCGAAAGTAGAAATCAAGAAGGAGCATCAATTGTTGATGGTTGATGAAACCACTAGTTTCAAGAAGGGCAAGGGAAAGAAGGGATACTTCATGAAACGGCAAATCAGCTGCTGCACCAATGAAGAAACCCGAGGTTGAACCCAAACCCGAGACTAAGTGCTTCTGTAATAAGGGGAACAACCACTGGAGCAAGATTACCCTAGATACTTGGTAGATGAGAAGGCTGGCAAGGTCGATAGAAGTATATTGGATATACATTATGTTAATGTGTACTTTACTAGTACTCCTAGTAGCACCAGGGTATTAGATACCGGTTCGGTTGCTAAGTGTTAGTAACTCGAAATAAAAGCTACGGAATAAAACGGAGACTAGCTAAAGGTGAGCTGACGATATGTGTTGGAAGTGTTTCCAAGTTTGATGTGATCTAACATCGCACGCTCCCTCTACCATCAAGATTAGTATTAAACCTGAATAAGTGCTCTTGCACCTAAAGGAATGGTTTATTGAATCTTGATCGTAGGGATACACATTTTCATGCCAAAAGATATAAGATAGTAATGATAGTACCACTTACTTGTGGCACTGCCATGTAAGTCATAATGGTATAAAACGCATGAAGAAGCTCCATGTTGATGGATCTTTGGACTCACTCGTTTTTGAAAAGTTTGAGACATGCGAACCATGTCTATTGGTGTATATGCATGAAGAAACTCCATGCAAATGGATCGTTTGGACTCACTTGATTTTGAATCACTTGAGATATGCAAATCATACCACATGGGCAAGATGACTGAAAAGCCTCGTTTTCAGTAAGATGGAACAAGATAGCAACTTGTTGGAAGTAACACATTTTGATGTGTGCAGTCCAATGAGTGCTGAGGCATGCAGTGAATATCGTTATGTTCTTACTTCACAGATGATTCGAGTAGATGTTGAGAATATTTACTTGATGAAACACAAGTCTGAATTATTGAATGGTTCAAGTAATTTCAGAGTGAAGTAGAAGATCATTGTGACAAGAGGATAAAATGTCTATGATATGATCATAGAGATGAATATCTGAGTTACGAGTTTTGGCACACAATTAAGACATTGTGGAAATTGTTTCGCAATTAATACCGCCTGGAACACCATAATGTGATGGTGTGTCCGAACATCATAGTTGCACCCTATTGGATATGGTGCGTACCATGATGTCTCTTATCGAATTACCACTATCGTTCATGGGTTAGGCATTAGAGACAACCACATTCACTTTAAATAGGGCACCACGTAATTCCGTTGAGATGACACCGTATGAATTATGGTTTAGAGAAACCTAAGTTGTCGTTTCTTAAAAGTTTGGGGCTGCGACACTTATATGAAAAGGTTTCAGGTTGATAAGCTCGAACCCAAAGCGGATAAAATGCATCTTCATAGGAAACCCAAAACAGTTGGGTATACCTCCTAATTCAGATCCGAAAGCAATATGGATTGTTTCTAGAATCGGGTCCTTTCTCGAGGAAAGGTTTCTCTCGAAAGAATTGAGTGGGAGGATGGTGGAGACTTGATGAGGTTATTGAACCATCTCTTCAACTAGTGTGTGGCAAGGCACAGGAAGTTGTTCCTGTGGCACCTACACCAATTGAAGTGGAAGCTTATGATATTGATCATGAAACTTCGGATCAAGTCACTCCCAAACCTCGTAGGATGACAAGGATGCGTACTACTTCAGAGTGGTACGTAATCCTGTCTTGAAGGTCATGTTGCTAGACAACAATGAACCTACGAGCTATGGAGAAGCGATGGTGGGCCCGGATTCCGATAAATGGCTTGAGGCCATAAAAAATCCGAGAGAGGATCCATGTATGAAAACAAAGTGTAGACTTTGGCAGAACGGCTCGATGGTCGTAAGGCTAATGAGTACAGATGGATTTCAAAAGGAAGACGGACAATGATGGTAAATGTCACCATTAAGAAAGCTCGACTTGTCGTTAAGATGTTTTCCGACAAGTTCAAGGAGTTGACTACGATGAGATTTTCTCACTCGTAGCGATGCTAAGAGTCTGTTGGAATTATATTAGCATTAGCTGCATTTATGAAATCTGGCAGACGGATGTCAAAACGAGTTTCCTTACCAGTTTTCGTAAGGAAAGGTTGTATGTAATACAATCAGAAAGTTTTTGTCGATCCTAAGGATGCTAAAAGGTATGCTAGCTCCAGCGATCCTTCTAAGGACTGGAGAGAGCATCTCGGAGTTGGAATGTATGCTTTGATGATGATCAAAGATTTTGGTGTATACAAAGTTTATGAGAAACTTGTATTTCCAAAGAAGTGAGTGGGAGCACTATAGAATTTCTGATGAGTATATGTTGATCAGAAATGATGTAGAATTTCTAGAAAGCATATAGGGTTATTTGAAAGGTGTTTTTCAATAGAAAACCTGGATTAAGCTACTTGAACATTGAGCATCAAGATCTATAAGGATAGATCAAAACGCTTAATAGTACTTTCAAATGAGCACATACCTTGACATGATCTTGAAGGTGTTCAAGATGGACCAGTCAAAGAAGAAGTTCTTGCCTGGGTTGTAAGGTACGAAGATAAGACTTAAAGCTCGACCACGGCAGAATAGAGAGAAAGGACGAAGGTCGTCCCCTATGCTTAAGACGTAGGCTCTTCAGTATGCTATGCTGTGTACCGCACCTGAAGTGTGCCTTGCCATGAGTCAGTCAAGGGGTACAAGAGTGATCCATGAATGGATCACAGGACAGCGGTCAAAGTTATCCTTAGTAACTAGTGGACTAAGGAATTTTCTCGATTATGGAGGTGGTAAAAGAGTTCGTCGTAAAGGGTTACGACGATACAAGCTTGACACCTATCCGGATAGCTCTGAGTAGAGAGACCGGATACATATAATGGAGCAATAATTTAGAATAGCTCCAAGTAGAACAGTTGTTTGGAATAGCTCCAAATAGAGCGTGGTAGCTGCATCTAGGAGATGACATAGAGATTTGTAAAGCACACACGGATCTGAAAGGTTCAGACCCGTTGACTAAAACCTCTCTCACAAGCAACATGATCAAACATAAAACTCATTGAGTGTTAATCACATAGTGATGTGAACTAGACTACTGACTCTAGTAAACTCTTGGGTATTAGTCACATGGCGATGTGACCTGTGAGTGTTAATCACATGGCGATGTGAACTAGATTATTGACTCTAGTGCAAGTGGGAGACTGTTGGAAATATGCCCTAGAGGCAATAATAAAAGTGTTATTATTATATTTCTTTGTTCATGATAATAGTCTTTTATTCATGCTATAACTGTATTATCCGGAAATCGTAATACACGTGTGAATACATAGACCACAATATGTCCCTAGTGAGCCTCTAGTTGACTAGCTCGTTGTGATCAACAGATAGTCATGGTTTCCTGGCTATGGACATTGGATGTCGTTGATAACGGGATCACATCATTAGGAGAATGATGTGATGGACAAGACCCAATCCTAAGACTAGCACAAAGATCGTGTAGTTCGTTTGCTAGAGCTTTGCCAATGTCAAGTATCTCTTCCTTTGACCATGAGATCGTGTAACTCCTGGATACCGTAGGAGTGCTTTGGGTGTATCAAACGTCACAACGTAACTGGGTGACTATAAAGGTGCACTACAGGTATCTCCGAAAGTATCTATTGTTTTATGCGGATCGAGACTGGGATTTGTCACTCCGTGTAAACGGAGAGGTATCTCTGGGCCCACTCGGTAGGACATCATCATATGCGCAATGTGACCAAGGAGTTGATCACGGGATGATGTGTTACGGAACGAGTAAAGTGACTTGCCGGTAACGAGATTGAACAAGGTATTGGATACCGACGATCGAATCTCGGGCAAGTAACATACCGATAGACAAAGGGAATTGAATACGGGATTGATTGAGTCCTTGACATCGTGGTTCATCCGATGAGATCATCGTGGAACATGTGGGAGCCAACATGGGTATCCAGATCCCGCTGTTGGTTATTGACCGGAGAACGTCTCGGTCATGTCTGCATGTCTCCCGAACCCGTAGGGTCTACACACTTAAGGTTCGATGACGCTAGGGTTATAAAGGAAGCTTGTATGTGGTTACCGAATGTTGTTCGGAGTCCCGGATGAGATCCCGGACGTCACGAGGAGTTCCGGAATGGTCCGGAGGTAAAGATTTATATATAGGAAGTCCTGTTTCGGCCATCGGGACAAGTTTCGGGGTCATCGGTATTGTACCGGGACCACCGGAAGGGTCCCGGGGGCCCACCGGGTGGGGCCACCTGCCCCGGGGGGCCACATGGGCTGTAGGGGGTGCGCCTTGGCCTACATGGGCCAAGGGCACCAGCCCCAAGAGGCCCATGCGCCTAGGGAACCCTAGAGGGAAGAGTCCTCGAGGGGGAAGGCACCTCCGAGGTGCCTTGGGGAGGATGGACTCCTCCCCCCCTCTTGGCCGCACCCCTTTCTTGGAGTAGGGGGCAAGGCTGCGCCTCCCCCCTCTCCCCTGCCCCTATATATAGTGGAGGGAAGGGAGGGCATCCATACCTGATCCCTTGGCGCCTCCCTCCCTCCCGTGACACCTCCTCCTCTCCCGTAGGTGCTTGGCGAAGCCCTGCAGGATTGCCACGCTCCTCCATCACCACCACGCCGTTGTGCTGCTGTTGGATGGAGTCTTCCTCAACCTCTCCCTCTCTCCTTGCTGGATCAAGGCGTGGGAGACGTCACCGGGTTGTACGTGTGTTGAACGCGGAGGTGCCGTCCGTTCGGCACTTGATCATCGGTGATTTGAATCACGACGAGTACGACTCCATCAACCCCGTTCACTTGAACGCTTCCGCTTAGCGATCTACAAGGGTATGTAGATGCACTCTCCTTTCTACTCGTTGCTGGTCTCTCCATAGATAGATCTTGGTGATTCGTAGGAAAATTTTGAATTTCTGCTATGTTCCCCAACACAATATGTGAAAAGCTCATAGGCATTGGATCAGTGATGGATAATTATGTCGGATGTGATTCTTCATGCAATAGTTATAACATAGGGTGACACAGAACTAGCTCCAATTCATCAACGTAATGTAGGCATGTATTCCGAATATAGTCATATGTGCTTATGGTAAAGAACTTGCATGACACCTTTTATCCTACCCTCCCATGGCAGCGGAATCCTATTGGAAACTAAGGGATATTAAGGCCTCCTTTTAATAGAGTACCGGACCAAAACATTAACACATAGTGAATACATGAACTCCTCAAACTACGGTCATCATCTGGAGTGGTCCCGATTATTTTCACTTCGGGGTTGCCGGATCATAACACACAGTAGGTGACTATAGACTTGCAAGATTGAATCAAGAACTCACATAAATTGATGAAAACATAATAGGTTCAGATTTGAACTCATGGCACTCGGGCCCTAGTGACAAGCATTAAGCATAGCAAAGTCATAGCAACATCAATCTCAAAGCATAGTGTATACTAGGGATCAAACCCTAACAAAACTAACTCGATTACATGGTAAATCTCATCCAACCCATCACCGTCCAGCAAGCCTACGAAGGAATTACTCACGCACGGCAGCGAGCATCATGAACTTGGTTATGGAGGATGGTTGATGATGACGACGATGACGGAATCCCCTCTCCGGAGCCCCGAACGTACTCCAGATCAGCCCTCCCGAGAGAGTTTAGGGCTTGGCGGCGGCTCCGTATCGTAAAACACGATGAATCCTACTCTCTGATTTTTTTTCTCCCCGAACGTGAATATATGGAGTTGGAGTTGAGGTCGGTGGAGCACCAGGGGGCCCACGAGGCAGGGGGCGCATCCAGGGGGTAGGGCGCACCCCCCACCCTCGTGGACAGGGTGTGGTCCCCTAGCCTTGATTCTTTCGCCAATATTTTTTATTAATTCCAAAAATAACTTCTGTGGAGTTTCAGGTCATTCCAAGAACTTTTATTTCTGCACAAAAATAACACCATGGCAGTTCTGCTGAAAACAACGTCAGTCCGGGTTAGTTCCATTCAAATCATGCAAGTTAGAGTCCAAAACAAGGGCAAAAGTGTTTGGAAAAGTAGATACGATGGAGACGTATCAACTCCCCCAAGCTTAAACCTTTGCTTGTCCTCAAGCAATTCAGTTGACAAACTAAAAGTGATAAAGAAAAACTTTTACAAACTCTGTTTTCTCTTATTGTTTTAAATATGTAAAGCCAGCATTCAAGTTTTCAGCAAAGATTATGAACTAACCATATTCACAATAACACTTAGGTCTCATGTTTACTCATATCAATGGCATAATCAACTAGCGAGCAATAATAATAAATCTCGGATGACAACACTTTCTGAAAACAATCATAATATGATATGACAAGATGGTATCTCGCTAGCCCTTTCTGAGACCGCAGAACATAAACGCAGAGCACCCCTGAAGATCAAAGACTAACTAAACATTGTAATTCATGGTAAAAGAGATCCAGTCATAGTCATACTCAATATAAATTAATAGTAATGCATGCAAATGACAACGGTGCTCTCCAACTGGTGCTTTTTAATAAGAGGATGATGACTCAACATAAAAGTAAATAGATAGGCCCTTCGCAGAGGGAAGCAGGGATTTGTAGAGGTGTGAGAGCTCGATTTTGAAATAGAGATAAATAATATTTTGAGCGGAATACTTTCATTGTCAACATAAAAACAAAGAGATCTCGATATCTTCCATGGCGTGAAAGGTCGGAGGTGTGCAATATCTTCGAGAGGAATTGCTTCTTGGAGAATGAAAAGAGCGGACTCGTTGAATTGATGGTCTGCGGCTTCTCTAGGAGTGAAGTTGCTTGGGTCATGTGGGTAGAAACCTTGCTCAATAATTCTCCAAAGATTAGTAGAACTATGATTTAAATGGCGTTTAAAGAGATACACCCAAGAAGCAAAATCCTCATTTTTCACAAGCTTAGGAGGAGGACCAACATGATTCATGTGAGTTGAGGGAATCGGTCCTCCATAAGTAAGTGGAGGTTCAACATGGGCAAAGATGCCACTCCCACTTCTACCACTAGGCATAAGAGCATGCTCACTACTAGCTTCCCCTTTTTGGAGTTAGCATCCATCACCTTGTTAGCGGGATCAACCACTACCAATGGTTTGGCGGATAATTTAAGCCCATCAAGAAACTCCTTAAACATGCCTTTAATCTCGGCCATCATGGAGGTTTTCAATGTGTCCATAGCCACATTGAACTCCTGATGAGAGACCGAGGATCCCGCATCGGCCGCGGACAGAGTGGGATTCGCACCAGGGTGGTCCTTCACCTCGTCCGTGGTCTCAACCATACTCTTCGGACGGCAAAGTCCTTAAGAAAGAGACGAGGCTCTGATACCAATTGAAGGATCGACATGGTTCACTAGAGGGGGTGAATAGGCAACTAACAATTTTTAGCTTTTTTTTACCAACTTAAACTTAGCATCGAAGTAGGTTGTCTAGATGTGCAACTAGGTGAAAAACCTATATCATGCAATAACAACAAGCACACAAGCAAGCTAGGGAAACAACACAATATAAGCTTGCACAAGTAAAGGTAAGAAATAACCAATAGCGAAGTCGGTGGAGACGAGGATGTGTTACCAAGGTTCCTTCCCTTTGAGAGGAAGTACATCTCCGTTGGAGCGGTGTGGAGGCAAAATGCTTCCCAAGAAGCCACTATGGCCACCGTATTCTCCTCATGCCCTCACACAATGCGAGATGTCATAATTCCACTATTGGTGCTCTTGAAGGTGGCGACTGAACCTTTACAAACAAGGTTGGGGCTATCTCCACAACTTAATTGGAGGCTCACAACAATACCACAGAGCTTGACCACAATGGAATGTGGCTCCGAGGTGACCTCAACCGTCTAGGGTGCTCAAACACCCAAGAGTAACAAGATCTGCAAGGGATTAGAGGAGGAATCAAATTTCTCTAGGTGGAAGTGCAGATCCGGGCCTTCTCAACCAATCCCTAAAGAATCAACAAGTTTGATTGGCTAGGGAGAGAGATCGAGCAAAAATGAGCTTTGGAGCAACAATGGAGCTTGGGGGAAAAGAAGTAGGTCAACTTGGAGAAGAAGACCTCCTTTTCTAGTGGGGGGATCAATCCAACCGTTACCCCTTTTCAGCCTACACAGAGTGGTACTACTACTTAGTGGGGCGGTACTGCCACTGGTGCCAGCGGTACTACCGCGACCCCCAGTGGTACTACTGTGGTGACTGCGAGTAGAGGCCTCAGAGGGGGAACGAGAGGGAGAGAGAGGGTTTGGGCGGCACTATTAGTGGTGGTAGCCGCGGTACTACCGCTCACGGGAGGTACTACCGCTACTATTGTTACCCGACATGAGGAGAGCACCCTCGAATCGAGGCGGTGGCAGTGCCAACCAAGGATGGTACTGCTGCAGATGCATCCAAGCGGTACTACCGCTATAGAACAGCGGTACTGCCGCTTGAGGTCCATGGGCGGTACTACCGCTAGCACCTCACAACCTCCACTTCGATGAAATCACAAACTCCAAGGAGAGGAAATGAGCTCGGGGTGCAAAGATGAAGTATACGTGTTGATTCCACCCTAGCCTTTCTAAAGCGGACCCCCTCTTGATAGTACGGTGTCCCCTATGACTCAAGTCCACCAAAACTGAGATGAAAGGGACTACACCGTCTTCACTTCAAACTCCGAGGGGCAAATCGTCTTGTGCCTAGACATGAGATATATGAAATGCTCAACGCACACGATTAGTCTGCAAAAGCATTACCATCAATCACCAAAACCACATAGGGAGAAATATGCCCACGTCTTCTTGGAGCTCCATGTTCTAACAAGCACTAGTTGAAAAAGTGCTAGCCACAACTTTCATTGGTGGCGCGCCATTTTCCATCCACGCCAGCACTATTAATTTCAAATAGTGCTAGCATAGACCAGATCAGCACGTCAGCTTTACAAGCATAGTGCTGGCGTTGCTTTTTTGGAAACGCCACAAATCTATTGGCCCATATGCACTCACTGTTTGGAAAGCACTGGTGACGTTGGCTTTCTTTGCACACCATAGTTAATTTGTTAGTGTTGGCGTTCTTTTTCTTTGCACGCCAGAAACACGTTTCCCATTTTATAAAGTGTTTTAAGTATTTAATTACATTATGATTTTTTGTCATCATTATTTTTATAGTTTTTATCATTTTAGGAATTTTATTTCTTTACCACCAGTTCAAATTTTGAGTCTTTTATTTTGTTAAGTCTTTCATTAATTTTAGTCTTTTTTTATTTGGCCTGTGATTAGCTATGGTATTGCCACTTTATCCAACACCAGCGATAACCTAGTAAAACTTAGTAAAAGACCTAAGTCGCCGCTCTCTCTCAGTTCACACCCCACACGTCCCGGTTGTAGACAAAACTCCCCCTGGACCAAAGCAGTCGTTGCCGCCCCATCAATGCCCCATCGCTGCCCCTCGCCGGCACCAAGGTTAGATCCACTACTCCTCCATTCGCGGACACGCCAAATGGTCGGGATTTGCTTTGTGTCATGTAGATTCCAAAATTAGTTGCATGTATTGCTTTGTGTAGAAATTGTAGTGATAATCTTCCGATTGCTATTGTGTAGAATCCGATATTTATAATGCATTTTTACTTGTGTGTCTCCCCTCCGTTGGCAGATCTGAGCTACTCTTGTATGGGACTCTTATACATTCATACAGTATTTGATTCATCCAAATTTAATACTTATCCATTGCTAGCAGTCGACACCAGACTTTCATCTCTATATTCTTCAAAGTTATCATTTTAGTTTTCTTTTCACGTTTCTGTATAGGTTGACTGGTATAGGTAAATCAAATAGCTTTGCATACAAAAGTTAATCTTATATATGATAGTATGTGTGTATAGAAGTCAGTTTGCTATATCTTATTTATCAAAATAGATTCATAATTTTATCTATTCTACTTAGTTAACAAAATCATGTCTTTCCAACACATGCACCATTCACTATAAAAGTATCTGATTTTGTTTTGATACAGCTCACACCAAGTATTTTATAATGAAACTTTACAAATCATGTCTTTCCAACACATGAACTACTTTACATTGCATATTATTCTTGATCATATACGTGATGTGTTTGTAGGTCATGGCTAATTCTGGAGGCAACAACGAGTCGGTGTGCGATGTGGACATGGCCAACAATGAATTCTTAAACACTTTTGGGTATGTCATCAAGAGCGTGCAAGGGGCAAATGACGATCTAAAGGGGGAGATTAAAGAGCTATGCAAGGATGATGTTCGGCTCATTCAGGAGACTAATCAGCTTAGGAACGAGAGGGATAAGCTCATCGAGGATCGGGATAAACTGAAGGAGGAGAGGAGACCTGAGAGGATTGACCTGAAGATGGGCATAGATCATTTCAGAAGATAAGGAGAGGCGGATAGAAAGAAGCTTCTCCAGCTGGGCATACTCCTTGATGAAGATTAGTTTTTTAAGTAGCTAGCTAGTTCATCTTATTAGTTGATGATGATAGAGTAACTAGAGTACTTGAGTGAACTTTTGTGAAGTTTAATATCAACTTGTTGAGTTTATGAGCCTCTTATGTAATGATTATCTATTAAGTAAGTACCTAGTGTTGATGATTATATTGTGTTCAGTAGTATCTATCAAGTAAGTAGCTAGTGTTGATGAGTAAAAAAATATTACCAAAAAACCATTTGCTGGTGTTGGACGAGCAGGCACGCCAGAGTTATGATGAACTTAGTGCTGGCACTGGACTGGTGGTACGCCAGCATGATGTAGGATACTGCTGACATGTCCTCCGACGCCACCACTACATTTTAGCAATGGCGACATATTAGTGGCGTCGTGTCACTATGCCAGCAAGGCTGTTTTTGGCACGCCATAGCTAGGCTTTTCTCCACTAGTGAGGGTATCGAATGATGGCCCGTCGAGATTGAAGTGCACCAAAAGCTCGCTCCACATCCTCCCTAGCACTATATTGTGCTTGGGCAAACCGAACCCTCTTCTCGCCTACCGGATTGGAGATTGTGTTCACAAGAGTTGACCACTGAGGATAGATACTATTAGCAAGATAGTATCCCTTGTTGTTGTGGTGGCCACTGATCTCAAAGTTGAGCTATGGCCGGTTGCCTTCTGCAAGTCTTCCGAACACCGGAGAGCGCTGAAGCACGTGGATGTCATTGTGAGAACCAGCCATGCCGGAAAAAAGAGTGTCAAATTCAGAGATCCTGTCAAGCCACAACTTCAAGTATGAGAGTTCAACCTTTAACATCCACTTATATTGCCTCTGCCAAGAAGATAGTGAGTTCTTTCACTTTCAGTGCATACTATGTATGCTACCAAGCATTTCCGGGAAGCCTTTGTCTGCATTGATTGCCAGCAACCGGGTTGTATCCACAACATTTGGCTCTCTCGAGTACTCTAGGCCAAACATTTCTACCACAGTCTTGCAGAACGTGTACAATGACGCAAGGAATGTGGACTCACTCATGCAGACATACTCATCAACAAGATCACTAGGAATTTGCATGCAAGCATTCGAATAGTTGTAGTGCATTACTGGTAAGAGGAGAAGCCAACCATTCCAAGTGCATCCTCCTTGCATCTAAAGTAATCATCATACTCCTCCACTCCCTCCTGAATACGGTTGAACACATGTATCGCCATCCGAAAAGCGGCGGTGGAAAAGCTTGGGATTATAAAGTGGGTATGTGCATTGAAAGTAATCAACAAAGAGTAGGCAATAGTCGCTCTCTTTGTTGCGATTCAGCGCCAGAGCGTGGTCTGAGATCGACCCCTAAGCCTCGCCAGCTGCCTAGCAATGTGATCACTGACGACCATAGTCACAACTAGAGTAGCCTTATCATTTGACGATGAATCGTCTGATGAACACATGAAGTTTTGAAAAACAACTCATCCCCACTATCCATGGTACCTTGCGGGCAAAAATTCGAACACCTTGCGGGCGTGATGGATTAGTGGCCGGTGAAGAGTCCCATGCCTCTCCATCATACAGGCGGGCCTATGGAAGTGGAGTCAGTCGTGGAGTGACGCCGACGGACATGAAGAAAGGCCGATGACCATGCAGACGAGCGGGTGGTGTGGCAGTCAAGGTGCTACAACGGCGGAGAAAAGAGATTACCAACGTCGTTAATAGTAGGCATTGGATGCAGCGTGGAGGTGGGGGCGTCCGCGAGGGTGGCGGCCTGGGCAGCGTACAACCGGCCGGAAGTGGGCGGCGCGACAACGAGGGCGGCATGGCCAGAGGTGTCGGGTGTGGAAGAGGGAGGTGGAGATGGCCAATGTGCCACCAACGGGTGGGCGAGGGGGAGGACAAGGGCGGGCATCGCACTGGTCCGCGCCGACGCAAACCCGACCCAAATTTGGGCGGGAAATGGGTTGCGGGCGGACGGTGCATTGGGCCGCATTTTTTGTCTTTTGACTCAAACGGACGCATGCAGACAAAATGGGTCGACACGTCAGAGTTTCCACGACTGTGAAGCTAATATTTTTTACCCCCTCATGGGAAGGATGAACATTGTTGTCTTTGCCGACAATCATGTAACTACCACTACGAGCCCGACTCGACGCACTTGTTTTGTTTTGAAACACTGTCAAATTGTATTTACGTTAAAGAACTCAAAAATAAATAAAATGCATTTCCATTACAGTATTTTGTTTGGATAAACGATTTGGACGACAATTCACAAACATAAATCATATGCATAGCAAGCACATGTCATACATAGATTCATCCATCGCCTGCACTTGGCATCATTACAAATTTACATAAATAAAACCCGAACAAAAGAAATGCACTGCTCACTTCGGCTTCAACCTTTATTACTAACAAAATCAATACTTTGCTTATTACGAAGACAACACTGCTTGAACCAAATAAGTTTGTATAATGCATTGTTCCTGACATGAAGACAATTCATTCCCCAAATATGTAACATATTATATAAAAGCTTGCTCTGGTCGGTGATTGGTACTCCTAAGGGCATCCAGAGTGTGGATATTTTCCGCCTCTAAGGCTGCCCCCAAGTCTCTAAACATTGCCACTATACACTGCATCCTCTGCCTCTAAGCCAAAGAAAACTTGGAGACGCCTCCAAGCTAAGCGCCCGCCTCCAAGGCTTCTTGCTGAATAAAATACTCCACTGTCCCCACTTGCCAGAGTTAATTGTAGGAGGGGGTGATGGGTTGGTTGACAAAGGTAGCATATATTATTCAGTTAGTTGTAGGAGGGGTGATGGGTTTGGCACTAAAGATAGAGGCTACACATTGCGCAGTTTTCAGCTGAGATTAGAGGCATGACCATGGGTCCAGTTTAGAGGCAGGCTTGCCTCTAGACATTGTGGATGCTCTAATTGGATAGTCACGGTTTTCATGATATTCACGAATATCCTTTCAAACAGAAAAACAATATTCAGGAATGACGAACTGTTGATGAAGATGTTTGGGGATTTGGTAGATGTCCTTGGCGTCGTTGAATAAGTTGGGTACTCCCTCAGGAGCTTCTTGTTGCACTTGAAGTGAACAGCATAGACCTGGAGAAACGAACCGTGGGTCAACAATCAAAATGTATGTTTTGACATGGAAAGTCGTAGCATTAGATTTTTTTAGTGCGTGATATGGTTTTCGCTAATAGAAGTTTGGAAGAATAGTTTGATGCATGAAACTGAAATTTAAGTGGATATTCTGGATATAAAATGCATGTGTTGAATTTAATTACTCCCTCTGATTCATATTAATTGTTATTCACCTTTTCTTATTTCTTTTTCTTTCATTTTTATTTAATTATATTTATTTATTTATTTTTATTTATTTCATCATTTTTAGTGTTTTATTTACTTTTCCTTTATTTTCCTCCATTTTTTGTTCAGTTTCATTTTTTTCTCTTTTCTATATATACTTTTTGTACTATGAACATTTGCAAATAAACAATGAATGAATTTTGAAATATGCATTGAATATTTTTAGTATATAAGAAATGCTTTTTATTTTAATATATTTTGAACATTTTCCATGTACACAACGATTTTTTTTAAATGCACCCTAAACATTTTTTGAATATGCAATGAACATTTTTTAACACATGATGAGTTGTTTCGAAATACATGTTTAAAAGAAGTCACAATACTGTTTCTGATATTTAATTTGCTTTAAAATTACTTTTTATAAACATATTTCTAAATTTCTATGATCCTTTAACCTGTTAATTAATGTAGATTGCTTTCCAAAAGTTAAAAAAAATCAAAAAAAAGAGGGGCGCTCCCCTTCCAGCCCACCTCAGCTTCGAACAACGAGGCTGGTTGGCCCATGTAAGTACATTGGCCCAATGCGTACTATTCAGTTTGAATTAGGCCCCATCTTTGAAGCCGAGGCCGCAGGACAGATGCACTAATTAACGTTATTAGTACCACCTCGCTTGCTACAGCACGATGGAGGGAGCACCCTCACTATATAATCAGCCCCTAGTGCTCCGTCGTAACATACTTACCTGGACGGGGTCTATGGCCGATCAAGAAGGGTCATGGCCTAGGCTAGTGGCCAACATTGCACTTGGTTGGTGGGTTGGCCTATCATCTCCCCAAGTGGAAGAATGAACGTCATAATTTGTGATAGAGAGGGTACGCGTTCGCGCGGCCCCTGCCAATTTCTAAATTAAAATTTTGATGAATGTTGTATAAACTTGTAGGTTTCAAATTTTACACTTTCTTTGTTTCTAAATACAAGTCTTTTTTACAGATTTGAATAAGAACTAGGGTGCACATTCACCCATTTTTCTTTCTATGTAATCTGTATTGAAATCTCTGAAAACACTTACGTAGAGAACACCTGTTTTGGGGGGAAAACAAAGTGTATTTCACAATTTAAACTTTGTAAAACATGTCAGTGCGAAATACTAAAATTGATGATAATGTCACCCTTTCGGGAGTGTGGAGTGCACTGCGGTGATATGATGATGGAGAGGAGATGATGCAGGCGCGTTTGTTCAACTTCGTCTCTTTTCTATTCCCTGTAACTTTTTATGAGACGGTTTTTTAGTCGGAAGGAATATTTGTGAAAGCCTCTGTATGATATTGTGTGTGTGTCTTTTGCGGATTAGCATGGTGCGTTTTTCTCATTAATATAGTTCAGTGATTTCTAAATTTGATTTGATATTTTTGGTGTAATACAACCATGGATATTTTTTGTCTTGGTTTACATCTATGTTGTCGTCTGGAACGGGATCAGATGGTGAATACTGCTTCTTTCTGCACTCATCTGATTGCACTTCTTCGCTCCATCTTTCTTTTAAGGTTTGTAGTTCTCCGCATTTATTTAGATTAATGAATGAAAACGACATGGATGCAGATTGCAGAGAACCTTATTACACGCATGCTGCAACCAGCGCACAGCAGAGACAGAAATCATTATTACACGCAGGCTGCACCATGAATCACTCTTCCTCCCCTCCCTCCCGTAGCTAGGTTCTGCTCCTTCGGCGTCGCCGGCCCCTGTGCCGTTGGCGTGGCCGTGCCTCCGCCACCCGGCCGAGGTCTCCACCGGCCGCAACATGCTTCCCCCAGCCTCGTCCCTGCCCAGCTCCTCCTCCTCGGGGAGGGTCGCCCTCTCGGACGCGGGGTCCCTCCTCGGGTCGCCGGCCCCATCCTTCGCCGAGATGGTCCGCACCGGGCATTCATTGCCTGCCCCGCCTGCTTCCCCACGCCCCGCCTCCCCTCCCTCTCCAGGCCCGCAGGCCCCGCCTGCGCCACCGCGCCAGCGCCTTCAATCCATCGTTGTGGTGGGGGAGAGCGACTGCTCCTCCTTGGGGCTACGCCCGCCTGCCCCCTCGTAGGCCGCAGTTTCACAGGAATGGCATGTGGTCAGTCGCAAGGGCAAGAAAGGGGGGCGGCGACCGCCCGCGGGTGGCCCCGTCGCCATTACTAACCCAACCACCACTGGCAACGGCATTCATGGCAGCTCGGCCTATAAGGCGGACCTCCTTGGCAGATGCTTTCGGTGCCTCAGTTCTTCCCCACCGTGTTGCATCTTGCCATAGCGACGTCCGGTGTCTTCACTGCCTCGTTCTCGGCCACACCACCCACCACTGCCCATCTCGTCACCTTCCTCGAGTCCCTGTTTCCACCCTTGACGGGCTGCCCCGCCGCCCCTCCCCACCTCCCCGGCCTCCCGTCCGCGCACGCATCATGTTCCCCCCGGGCCACCCTTGCCATGGTCGCGCTCCGGCTCGCTCTCGGCTTGTGTTCCCACCACCCCAGGCTCCACCCCCTCCGGCTGGGCCCTCGCCACCCGCTAGCACTTCCTCGACCGCCATGGAAATGGCCGCCCGCTTCTCCTATGGCCCGGCCCGGGGGAACCGTCGCTGCCGCAAGACCGTTTGCCTCATCGACGAGACGCAGGAGGCGCTCGATGAAGAGGCGCAGCTGCACGACTCCGCCCTCGTGCTCACCGTCGCGGGCTCTCGCGCCCTGTGCCCGGCGGACGTGGTGGCGGCCGTCCGGACGGAGTTCCCTGATGTGCCCCCCAACGGCCTTCAGGTCTCCCTGATGCAACCGGGGTCATTCTTCGCGCACTTCGCTCACCGGCGGTGGTTCGACATGGTGCACGGGTGCGACATGGTGCATGCTCAGGGCACCCCCCTCCTCGTGCGCCGGTGGAACCGCCTCACCTTTGAGACCTCCGTCAAGTGCCGCTACAGCGTTCGCCTCTTCATCCAGGGCATCCCATCGCACGAGTTCTCCCTCAACACCGCTCAAGACCTGCTGCCAGAGTGCCTCTTCTACCAGGTGGCGGTCGAGTCCCTCGACAAGCTCGACATGTCCTACTTCGTCGTCCGGGCGGGGTTGGCGACCCCGACGAGGTGCCGACGGAGACGGTCCTCACTGTGCGCCCACGCGCCCGCTTCTCTGACCCCCTGGCAGACATCTCGCTTCCGCCGGGCTTCGGCATGGAGGGAGAGGAGGACGAATCATGCGCCTGCACCGAGCACCTTCCTCGCAAGCTTCACTACCCGGTGCTCGTCCACGTCGACTCCATCACCTACTACCCGCCCCGTCCTGAGTACACGGTGCGCCGCGATGGGGGAGACGAGGATGATGACGCGTCGCCGCCGGAGGAACTGCCTCACCCCTGGGAGCACGGGACGCCCGACGACGTCACGAGGGCGCGAACTGGGTTTGGCCTCTCCGTGGCGGAATGGAGGGGCCGTCGCCGCAACGGCCATTCCTACTCCGGCCACTACCGGCGGGTGCCCGGAGTGATGCAGCCAGAGGAGATCTACTCCAAGGCCAACCGCGCGCTTGCTGCATCGGTCTTCGTTCTGGCGGACGCCGACGAGCTTGTTGTGGCGCCTCCCCCTATGGCAGTGGCCGCCGGCATGGCTGTCCAGACGGCGGCCTGGGAGGCCTCGGTGGGGGTTGCACGCCTCTCTATCAACCTGCATGGCGAGGTCTCGTCGCAGGCTGCGATGGACCCCATAGGCGATGTGGGTGGGCCTCTGCCGCTGGTGGGCATGGGCACCCTATCACTGTCTCGGCAGGAGACAGCCGACAGTGCTGTGCGGACCCCCACTTCCCCGCCAATGCTAACTGCGCCTGTATGCCCCCCTGCAGCCTCGGATTGGCCTGTCGCTACCCCCCCTCCCTCCCCGAGCCGGCCTACCGTGGTGACGACGCTATCGGATGGTCGGGCGGGCGGATCGAGGCCAACCAAGGACGACGCTGCACCCGCTGACCTGCATGGCGTGCTGACTCCGCTGCCCACGCGCCTGTCGGGTCCCACTAACTGTGATGGCGTGGGGTCCCCACTGTTGTGGTGGACAAGGAGGAGAAACCAAAGGAGGCCAATGATGAGCTGATCTTCCAACCAATCACACACGAGCAAGCAACGGCACACTTCCTGGAGCTGGTTGCAACTCCTATTGAGCCGGCCATTCTGCATGCACCAACGGCCAAGCACGGCCGCCACCGCCGCCCGACAAAGCCACACGGAACGGCCACCTGGCGCAGCTACCGCCTCTCAAGCAAGAAGAAGTTGTTCCCAGAGACGCAAGGAAACATCATGGCGCAAGCAAGGAAGTTGGTCATGTCCAAGAGGGGGCTCGCCATCCCAGAACATGGCAAGACAGAAGAGCAACGCCTGCTAGAGTACAAGAGAGCCTTTGATGAACCACTCTCACCTGTCCAGATTGAGGCCCTTGCCTCGCTCGCAAGGGCGGGCAAGAGAGGCTCGGCCATGCCGGTACCGGCCTCCGCCTAGGACGAAAAAGGCTGCAGTTTGTCGAGCACTTTGCCAATGGAAAACAACTAGATTGTATGGAACGTGAGGGGTTTGAACAACCCGGCTAGGAGAGCAGTAGTTAAGGAGTTGTTGTACCGGAACAATGTATCCCTAGTATGTTTGCAAGAAACAAAACTATCCTTCATCGATAGAGCCATGGTGAACCAATGTTGTGGCACGGAGTTCTCTGAGTTTGCGTATCTATCGGCTGTTGGGTCTAGAGGAGGTGTGTTAATGGCATGGAAGGGTGACCACTAGTCCATGACCACCATTGCAGTTCAAGGGTACACGGTGGCGGCTGTGGGGAAAGATGCCAAGGGGACTCCAGTGGGTGTGATTGGGGTGTATGGTCCGCAGATCTGGGAGGAGAAGCTTGCCTTCCTTCGTGAGCTCAAAGACACTATTCAGGGCAGTATTCCCAATGGCACGGCCCTTGTGCTAATCGGCGATTTCAACCTCATCACCGGAGCAGCCGACAAGAACAACCCGAGGATCAATAGACGCTGCATCACTACCTTCAGAAACTTCATCAACGAACTTCAACTGAAGGATCTATATCTCGGACCACTGTCCTCTCCTCCTCAACTGTGAGATTGCATTCCGTCAGCACAGAGCATTCAGATTCCAGAACCACTGGGTGAAACTTGACAGCTTCGACGAGGTGGTTCAAGGTGCATGGCATGGGGCGTCAACGTCAGGGGATCCGATCGGCCAATTTGCGGGAAGGCTTGCAGCCACAGCTAAAACTCTGAAACAGTGGCAAGGCCAATTCTGCAATGACATCAAGCTGAAAGCGGCCATTACAAGCGAGATCATTGGGCAGTTTGACCGGGTCATGGATCTTAGACCCTTAACAACAGCAGAGAGGCAATTCTGTGCCACCTTGAAAATGCAGCGGCTAGGATATGCAGCGCTTGATAGAGCCATCTGGCGGGAGAAATCGAGAGTGAAGGGCATAAAAGAGGGAGATGCAGGCGCAAAATTCTTCAAAGCAAAAGCATCAGTCAGATGGAGAAAGAACTTCATCTTCAAGTTATAGGTCGACGGGTTGATCATCACAGACCAAGACGCAAAACTAAAGGCGTTCCACTCCTTTTTCGAGCCAATTTTCGGATCAAAGGAGCCCCGCTCCAGGAGGCTGAACCTGTCCAGGATTGGATACACAAGACTGAACCTTGCCGAGATGGACGAGGCTATCTCGGAGGAAGAAATCCTGGCTAATATCAAGGAGTTGGATGGATACAGTGCCCCGGGGCCCGATGGGTTTACGGGCTTGTTCTACAAGCGGTGTTGGCCCATAATCAAAGATGATCTGACAAGGGCTGTCCGGGCCGTGCAAGCAAACGCGTCGGCACACCTCCACCGGCTCAACCAGGCTACTATGATTCTCCTCCCAAAGAATGCAGAGGCCCTGACCGCAAAAGACTTCAGGCCCATCAGCCTTGTCTGTAGCTTCGCCAAGTTGATCACCAAGATTATGGCCACGAGGCTGCAACGCCAGATGAATGAGCTCATCGGCCCCTGCCAGAACGCGTTTATCAAAGGGCGCGCCATCCATGACAATTTCTGTTACGTCAGCGGGCTGGCCAAAGCCCTCCGGCATGCAAAAACACTGGCGCTAATGGTCAAACTCGACATTCAACGCGCCTTTGATACCGTGTCATGGGAGTTCCTGCTTGAGCTGCTTGTTGCGAGAGGATTTGGGAGAGGATTCACCAACTGTCTGTCAGCACTTCTCAGCTCCTCTTCAACAAGGATCCTTATCAATGGTGATCTATCTGAACCGATCAATTTAGTGAAGGGGCTAAGGCAGAGAGACCCGCTATCACCGCTCCTGTTCGTGCTGGTCATTGACTGCCTTGCTATGCTCATCGACAAGGCGGTGACAGCCGGAATTCTAGGGCCGATCGGCAAACAACAGCTGCCCTTCAGGCTTTCTCTGTATGCAGAAGATGCAATCTTGTTCATCAACCCATGCCGCAAGGAGGTACTTGCACTGACACAAATTCTCAAGCTCTTCGGAGAAGCTACGGGCCTGCACACTAACTTTGCAAAATCTTCGGTCTCCACTATCTGTTGCAATGGGATCGACCTCCAAGAACTTCTTCAAGACTTGGGCTGCCCCATCAAGGAGTTTCCTTGCACCTATCTGGGCATGCCACTGACGGACAAGAAACTGAAGAAGAATGACCTTCAGCTGATCTGTGACAAGCTCATTGCAAGGATGAAGGGTTGGAAGCTTGCCTTTCTTTCCCTTGATGAACGGCTGGATCTGGTCAGGACTGTGCTCTCGGTGATGCCGATCTTTCAAATGCTCACCTTGATATTACCTGCTTGGCTGGCCAAGCTGATCGACAAGGTTCGTCATGGATTCCTCTGGGAGGGTAGTGAAGTGGCGGCCGGGGGCAAATGCCTGGTCAACTGGGGTACTGTATGTCGGCCAAAGGAGTTCGGAGGGCTCGGCATCATCAACCTGACAGCCCAAAGTCATGCCCTACGGATGAGGTGGCTGTGGCTCTCATGGAACGACAGCAACAAGGCATGGCAGGGGCTGGATTTGCCTATCGACCCTTCGGTTAGATCACTGTTCAACTGTTGGGGAACGTTGCAGAAAATTAAAATTTTTCCTACGGTTTCACCAAGATCCATCTATGAGTTCATCTAAGCAACAAGTCATGGGAGAGAGATTGCATCTACATACCACTTGTAGATCGCGTGTGGAAGCGTTCAAGGGAACGGGGATGATGGAGTCGTACTCGCCGTGATCCAAATCACCGATGACCAAGTGTTGAACGGACAGCACCTCCGCGTTCAACACACGTACGGTACGGACGACGTCTCCTCCTTCTTGATCCAGCAAGGGGGAAGGAGAGGTTGAGGAAGAAGGCTCCAGCAGCAGCACGACGGCGTGGTGTTGGTGGAGAGGCAGTACTCCGACAGGGCTTCGCCAAGCGCTAACGGAGGAGGAGAGATGTTGGGGAGGGGAGGGGCTGCGCCTTGGATCAGGTGTTCAGCCCTCCCCTCGCCCCTCTATTTATAGGGGAAGGGGGAAGGGGGTCGGCCCCCTCTAGATGAGATCTAGAGGGGGGCGGCGGCCAGGGAGGGGGCTTGCCCCCCAAGCAAAGGGGGTGCGCCCCCTTTAGGGTTCCCCCCCCCCAACCCTAGGCGCATGGGCCCAAGGGGGGGCGCCAAGCCCTCCAGGGGCTGGTTCCCTGCCCCATGCGGCCCATGGGGCCCTCTGAGAGGGGTGGCCCCTCCCGGTGGACCCCCGGAACCCTTCCGGTGGCCCCGGTACAATACCGATATGCCCCCGAAACTCTTCAGTGTCCGCATGACAACTTCCCATATATAAATCTTTACCTCCAGACCCTTCCGGAACTCCTCATGACGTCCGGGATCTCATCCGAGACTTCGAACAACATTCGGTAATCACATACAAGTCTTCCTTATAACCCTAGCGTCACCGAACCTTAAGTGTGTAGACCCTACGGGTTCGGGAGACATGCGGACATGACCGAGATGGCTCTCCGGTCAATAACCGACAGCGGGATATGGATACCCATGTTGGCTCCCACATACTCCTCGATGATTTCATCAGATGAACCACGATGTTGAGGGTTCAAGCAACCCCGTATACTATTCCCTTTGTCAGACGGTATGTTACTTGCCCGAGACTCGATCGTCGGTATCCCAATACCTCGTTCAGTCTCGTTACCGGCAAGTCACTTTACTCGTACCGTAATGCATGATCCCGTGACCATACACTTGATCACTTTGAGCTCATTATGATGATGCACTACCGAGTGGGCCCAGTGATACCTCTCCGTTATCCGGAGTGACAAATCCCAGTCTCGATCTGTGTCAACTCAACAGACACTTTCGGAGATACCTGTAGTGCACCTTTATAGTCACCCAGTTACGTTGTGACGTTTGATACACCCAAAGCACTCCTACGGTATCCGGGAGTTACACGATCTCATGGTCTAAGGAAAAGATACTTGACATTGGAAAAGCTCTAGCAAAACAAACTACACGATCTTGTGCTATGCTTAGGATTGGGTCTTGTCCATCACATCATTCTCCTAATGATGTGATCCCGTTGTCAACGACATCTAATGTCCATAGTCAGGAAACCATGACTATCTATTGACCAACGAGCTAGTCAACTAGAGGCTTACTAGGGACGTATTGTGGTCTATGTATTCACACGTGTATTAAGATTTCCGGATAATACAATTATAGCATGAATAAATGACAATTATCATGAACAAGGAAATATAATAATAATCCTTTTATTATTGCCTCTCGGGCATATTTCCAACAGTCTCCCACTTGCACTAGAGTCAATAATCTAGTTACATTGTGATGAATCGAACACCCATAGAGTTCTGGTGCTGATCATGTTTTGCTCGCGGAAGAGGTTTAGTCAATGGATCTGCGACATTCAGATCCGTATGCACTTTGCAAATTTCTATGTCTCCATCTTGAACATTTTCACGGATGGAGTTGAAACGACGCTTGATGTGCCTGGTCTTCTTGTGAAACCTGGGCTCCTTGGCAAGGGCAATAGCTCCAGTGTTGTCACAGAAGAGTTTGATCGGCCCCGACGCATTGGGTATGACTCCTAGGTCGGTGATGAACTCCTTCACCCATATTGCTTCATGCGCTGCCTCCGAGGCTGCCATGTACTCCGCTTCACATGTAGATCCCGCCACGACGCTCTGCTTGCAGCTGCACCAGCTTACTGCTCCACCATTCAACATATACATGTATCCGTTTGTGACTTAGAGTCATCCAGATCTGTGTCGAAGCTAGCATCGAGGTAACCCTTTACGACGAGCTCTTCGTCACCTCCATAAACGAGAAACATGTCCTTTGTCCTTTTTAGGTACTTCAGGATATTCTAGACCGCTGTCCAGTGTTCCTTGCCGGGATTACTTTGGTACCTTCCTACCAAACTTACGGCAAGGTTTACATCAGGTCTGGTACATAGCATGGCATACATAATAGATCCTATGGCTGAGGCATAGGGGATGACACTCATCTCTTCTTTATCTTTTGCCGTGGTCGGGCATTGAGCCGAGCTCAATCTCACACCTTGCAATACAGGCAAGAACCCTTTCTTGGACTGATCCATCTTGAACTTCTTCAAAATCTTATCAAGGTATGTGCTTTGTGAAAGACCTATGAGGCGTCTCGATCTATCCCTATAGATATTGATGCCTAATATGTAAGCAGCTTCTCCAAGGTCCTTCATTGAAAAACACTTATTCAAGTAGGACTTAATGTTGTCCAAGAATTCTATATCATTTCCCATCAAAAGTATGTCATCTACATATAATATGAGAAATGCTACAGAGCTCCCACTCACTTTCTTGTAAACGCAGGCTTCTCCATAAGTCTGCATAAACCCAAACGCTTTGATCATCTCATCAAAGCGAATGTTCCAACTCCGAGATGCTTGCACCAGCCCATAAATGGATCGATGGAGCTTGCATACTTTGTTAGCATTCTTAGGATCGACAAAACCTTCCGGCTGCATCATATACAGTTCTTCCTTAAGATGCCCGTTAAGGAATGCCGTTTTGACGTCCATCTGCCATATCTCATAATCATAGTATGCGGCAATTGCTAACATGATTCGGACGGACTTAAGCTTCGCTACGGGAGAGAAAGTCTCATCGTAGTCAATCCCTTGAACTTGCCGATAACCCTTAGCGACAAGTCGAGCTTTATAGATGGTGACATTACCAACCGCGTCCGTCTTCTTCTTAAAGATCCATTTGTTTTCTATCGCTCGCCGATCATCGGGCAAGTCAGTCAAAGTCCATACTTTGTTTTCATACATGGATTCTATCTCGGATTTCATGGCTTCTAGCCATTTGTTGGAATCTGGGCCCGCCATCGCTTCTTCATAGTTCGAAGGTTCACCGTTGTCTAACAACATGATTTCCAGGACAGGGTTGCCATACCACTCTGGTGTGGAACGTGTCCTTGTGGACCTACGAAGTTCAGTAGCAACTTGATCCGAAGTACCTTGATCATCATCATTAATTTCCTCTCCAGTTGGTGTAGGCACCACAGGAACATTTTCCTGAGCTGCACTACTTTCCGGTTCAAGAGGTAGTACTTCATCGAGTTCTACTTTCCTCCCACTTACTCCTTTCGAGAGAAACTCTTTTTCCAGAAAGGATCCGTTCTTGGCAACAAAGATCTTGCCTTCGGATCTAAGGTAGAAGGTATACCCAATGGTTTCCTTTGGGGTATCCTATGAAGACGCATTTTTCCGACTTGGGTTCGAGCTTTTCAGGTTGAAGTTTCTTGACATAAGCATCGCATCCCCAAACTTTTAGAAACGACAGCTTAGGTTTCTTCCCAAACCATAATTCATACGGTGTCGTCTCAACGGATTTAGACGGTGCCCTATTTAAAGTGAATGTAGCTGTCTCTAGAGCGTATCCCCAAAATGATAGCGGTAAATCGGTAAGAGACATCATAGATCGCACCATATCCAATAGAGTGCGATTACGACGTTCGGACACACCGTTACGCTGAGGTGTTCCAGGCGGCGTGAGTTGTGAAACGATTCCACATTTTCTTAAGTGTGTACCAAATTCGTGACTTAAATATTCTCCTCCACGATCCGATCGTAGGAATTTTATCTTTCGGTCACGTTGATTCTCTACTTCATTCTGAAATTCCTTGAACTTTTCAAAGGTCTCAGACTTGTGTTTCATCAAGTAGACATACCCATATCTACTCAAGTCATCAGTGAGAGTGAGAACATAACGATATCCTCCGCGAGCCTCAACGCTCATTGGACCACACACATCAGTATGTATGATTTCCAATAAGTTGGTTGCTCGCTCCATTGTTCCGGAGAACGGGGTCTTGGTCATTTTGCCCATGAGGCATGGTTCGCATGTGTCAAATGATTCATAATCTAGAGACTCTAAAAGTCCATCAGCATGGAGCTTCTTCATGCGCTTGACACCAATGTGACCAAGGCGGCAGTGCCACAAGTATGTGGGACTATCGTTATCAACTTTACATCTTTTGGTATTCACACTATGAATATGTGTAACATTACGTTCGAGATTCATTAAGAATAAACCATTGACCATCGGGGCATGACCATAAAACATATCTCTCATATAAATAGAACAACCATTATTCTCGGATTTAAATGAGTAGCCATCTCGTATTAAACGAGATCCAGATACAATGTTCATGCTCAAACTTGGCACTAAATAACAATTATTGAGGTTTAAAACTAATCCCGTAGGTAAATGTAGAGGTAGCGTGCCGACGGCGATCACATCGACCTTGGAACCATTCCCGACGCGCATCGTCACCTCGTCCTTCGCCAGTCTCCGCTTATTCCGCAGCTCCTGCTGTGAGTTACAAATGTGAGCAACGGCACCGGTATCAAATACCCAGGAGTTACTACGAGTACTGGTAAGGTACACATCAATTACATGTATATCAAATATACCTTTAGTGTTGCCGGCCTTCTTGTCCGCTAAGTATTTGGGGCAGTTCCGCTTCCAGTGACCCTTCCCCTTGCAATAAAAGCACTCAGTCTCAGGCTTGGGTCCATTCTTTGACTTCTTCCCGGCAACTGGCTTACCGGGCGCGGCAACATCTTTGCCGTCCTTCTTGAAGTTCTTCTTACCCTTGCCCTTCTTGAACTTAGTGGTCTTATTGACCATCAACACTTGATGTTCTTTCTTGATTTCAACCTCTGCTGACTTCAGCATTGAGAATACTTCAGGAATGGTCTTCACCATCCCCTGCATATTGTAGTTCAACACAAAGCTCTTGTAGCTCGGTGGGAGCGACTGAAGGATTCTGTCAATGACCGCCTCTTCCGGGAGGTTGATCTCCAACTGGGACAGGCGGTTGTGCAACCCAGACATTTTGAGTATGTGCTCACTGACAGAACTGTTTTCCTCCATCTTACAACTATAGAACTTGTCGGAGACTTCATATCTCTCGACCCGGGCATGAGCTTGGAAAACCATTTTCAGCTCCTCGAACATCTCATATGCTCCGTGCTTCTCAAAACGCTTTTGGAGCCCCGGTTCTAAGCTGTAAAGCATGCCGCACTGAACGAGGGAGTAATCATCAGCACGTGATTGCCAAGTGTTCATAACGTCTTGGTTCTCTGGGATGGGTGCTTCACCTAGCGGTGCATCTAGGACATAATCTTTCTTGGCTGCTATGAGGATGATCCTCAGGTTCCGGACCCAGTCCGAATAGTTGCTGCCATCATCTTTCAGCTTGGTTTTCTCTAGGAACGCGTTGAAGTTCATGTTGACATGAGCGTTGGCCATTTGATCTACAAGACATATTTTGCAAAAGTTTTAGACTAAGTTCATGATAATTAAGTTCATCTAATCAAATTATTTAATGAACTCCCACTCAGATTAGACATCCCTCTAGTCATCTAAGTGTTACACGATCCGAGTCGACTAGGCCGTGTCCGATCATCACGTGAGACGGACTAGTCATCATCGGTGAACATCTCCATGTTGATCGTATCTTCCATACGACTCATGTTCGACCTTTCGGTCTCTGTGTTCCGAGGCCATGTCTGTACATGCTAGGCTCGTCAAGTTAACCCTAAGTGTTCTGCATGTGTAAATCTGTCTTACACCCGTTGTATGTGAACGTAAGGATCTATCACACCCGATCATCACGTGGTGCTTCGAAACGACGAACTTTAGCAACGGTGCACAGTTAGGGGGAACACTTTCTTGAAATTATTATAAGGGATCATCTTATTTACTACCGCCGTTCTAAGTAAACAAGATGCATAAAACATAATAAACATCACATGCAATTATATAGTAGTGACATGATATGGCCAATATCATATAGCTCCTTCGATCTCCATCTTCGGGGCTCCATGATCATCTTCGTCACCGGCATGACACCATGATCTCCATCATCATGATCTCCATCATTGTGTCTTCATGAAGTTGTCACGCCAACGACTACTTCTACTTCTATGGCTAACGCGTTTAGCAATAAAGTAAAGTAATTTACATGGCGTTCTTCAATGACACGCAGGTCATACAAAAATAAAGACAACTCCTATGGCTCCTGCCGGTTGTCATACTCATCGACATGCAAGTCGTGATTCCTATTACAAGAACATGATCTCATACATCACAATATATCATTCATCATTCATCACAACTTCTGGCCATATCACATCACATGACAATTGCTGCAAAAACAAGTTAGACGTCCTCTAATTGTTGTTGCATCTTTTACGTGGCTGCAATTGGGTTCTAGCAAGAACGTTTTCTTACCTACGAATAACCACAACGTGATTTTGTCAACTTCTATTTACCCTTCATAAGGACCCTTTTCATCTAATCCGCTCCAACTAAAGTAGGAGAGACAGACACCCGCTAGCCACCTTATGCAACTAGTGCATGTCAGTCGGTGGAACCTGTCTCACGTAAGCGTACGTGTAAGGTCGGTCCGGGCCGCTTCATCCCATAATACCGCTGAAGCAAGAAAAGACTAGTAGCGGCAAGCAAGTTGACAAGATCTACGCCCACAACAAAATTGTGTTCTACTTGTGCAATAGAGAACTACGCATAGACCTAGCTCTGATGCCACTGTTGGGGAACGTTGCAGAAAATTAAAATTTTTCCTACGGTTTCACCAAGATCCATCTATGAGTTCATCTAAGCAATGAGTCATGGGAGAGAGATTGCATCTACATACCACTTGTAGATCGCGTGCGGAAGCGTTCAAGGGAACGGGGATGATAGAGTCATACTCGCCGTGATCCAAATCACCGCTGACCAAGTGCTGAACGGACAACACCTCCGCGTTCAACACACGTACGGTATGGACGACGTCTCCTCCTTCTTGATCCAGCAAGGAGGAAGGAGAGGTTGAGGAAGAAGACTCCAGCAGCAGCACGACGGCGTGGTGTTGGTGGAGAGGCAGTACTCCGACAGGGCTTCGCCAAGCGCTAACGGAGGAGGAGAGGTGTTGGAGAGGGGAGGGGCTGCGCCTTGGATCAGGTGTTCAGCCCCCCCGTCGCTCCTCTATTTATAGGGGAAGGGGGAAGGGGACCGGCCCCCTCTAGATGAGATCTAGAGGGGGGGCGGCGGCCAGGGAGGGGGCTTGCCCCCCAAGCAAAGGGGGTGCACCCCCTTTAGGGTTCCCCCCCCCCCAACCCTAGGCGCATGCATGGGCCCAAGGGGGGTGCGCCCAGCCCTCCAAGGGCTGGTTCCCTGCCCCATGCGGCCCATGGGGCCCTCCGAGAGGGGTGGCCCCTCCTGGTGGACCCCCGGAACCCTTCCGGTGGCCCCGGTACAATACCGATATGCCCCCGAAACTTTCCGGTGTCCGCATGACAACTTCCCATATAAAACTTTACCTACGGACCCTTCCGGAACTCCTCGCGACGTCCGGGATCTCATCCGGGACTCCGAACAACATTCGGTAATCGCATACAAGTCTTCCTTATAACCCTAGCGTCACTGAACCTTAAGTGTGTAGACCCTACGGGTTCGGGAGACATGCAGACATGACCGAGACGGCTCTCCGGTCAATAACCAACAGCGGGATCTGGATACCCATGTTGGCTCCCACATGCTCCTCGATGATGTCATCGGATGAACCACGATGTCGAGGATTCAAGCAACCCCGTATACTATTCCCTTTGTCAGACGGTATGTTACTTGCCCGAGACTCGATCGTCGGTATCCCAATACCTCGTTCAGTCTCGTTACCGGCAAGTCACTTTACTCGTACCGTAATGCATGATCCCGTGACCAGACACTTGGTCACTTTGAGCTCATTATGATGATGCACTACCGAGTGGGCCCAGTGATACCTCTCCGTCATACGGAGTGACAAATCCCAGTCTCGATCCGTGTCAACCCAACAGACACTTTCGGAGATACCTGTAGTGCACCTTTATAGTCACCCAGTTACGTTGTGACGTTTGGTACACCCAAAGCACTCCTACGGTATCCGGGAGTTACACGATCTCATGGTCTAAGGAAAAGATACTTGACATTGGAAAAGCTCTAGCAAAACGAACTACACGATCTTGTGCTATGCTTAGGATTGGGTCTTGTCCATCACATCATTCTCCTAATGATGTGATCCCGTTGTCAACGACATCTACTTTCCATAGTCAGGAAACCATGACTATCTGTTGACCAACGAGCTAGTCAACTAGAGGCTTACTAGGGACGTATTGTGGTCTATGTATTCAAACGTGTATTACGATTTCCGGATAATACAATTATAGCATGAATAAAAGACAATTATCATGAACAAGGAAATATAATAATAATCCTTTTATTATTGCCTCTAGGGCATATTTCCAACATCAACGCATCTGTTGACTTCTAGTTGGGCAAGGGTGACCGCATTCTCTTTTGGAAGGAGCCGTGGTTTCAGGGCATCAACCTACAGGATGCCTTCCCGGCGTTGTTTCAGCATTGCACTAGGAAAAACCTCACCGTTGCACAGGCCGTGGAGAACAACAAATGGATCCGACACCTCACAGCCAACCTCTCTGCTCAGGCGACGAGGGACTTCCTGAAATTGTGGGAGGCAATCCAAAATATACACTTAACACAAGAGCCTGATCGAGTTCAGTGGAAATGGACAGCAGACGGCGTGTACACGGCGAGATCGGCTTACAAGATTCAGTTTGAGGGCTGCACTCGGCCATCATGGGTTGCGTTCCTTTGGAAATCTGATGCGCCGGGAAAATGCAAGCTTTTTGCGTGGTTGGCGCTGCTTGGACGCTGCAACACGGCCGACGTCCTTGCGAGGAAAGGCTGGCCTCAAAATCCGTCTTGCTCTCTATGCAATGGGCCAATGGAGGATGTAGTGCACCTGCTAGCTTCCTGTCCCGTCTCCATCCGAATTTGGCACAACGTCATTGCTCGCTGCAACCTTCATCCGGGCCTCGCTCCCGACTCCACCACATCTTCCCTGGTGCTTTGGATCGAGCAGTCCAATGACATCATTTCTGCATCAGCAAAGAAGCCATGGAGCGCACTCGTACAGCTGGTTTGGTGGTCGATATGGAACGAAGGCAACGCAATGATATTCAGAAACCAACCATCGCCGCAAACGACTGTGGTGGAACGGATGATTGAAGAGGCAGCAGTCTGGAACAGGGCGGGACGGGGCAAGGCCATCTCTCTCCTCAACAGACCAAGAGAACCAGACTAGGAAATCTTAGTACAGGAAACGGAGATGGCATGTCCAACCAGTGGAGGACTGCACATGTAAAACTGCTGTAAAAAAATTTCGAGAGTAGGCAGAAGATATATTGTACAAGAAATGGCACTAGCTAGATGAGAACATCCGAGCTAGTCCAACACCCTTTACACCCTACACAAAACTCTAGGGCTACTCTCTCACAAACTGCTGTAAATTAACTCTCTTCAAACCCCCACAATATCAATGAAAAGCTGCTCCATCAGCATTTTCGTTAAAAATTCACCTTCGGACACTGAGCAAAGCAAATCACAGCACCATCAAGTACACAAGCAAACGGCGTTTTTTGTTTACAGGAACAGCCTTTCTCTGTCATGTGGGGCATTGTAGTCGACGTTGGGGCCTTGGGGGATGATCCCGTAGGGGTTGATGGAGGGGTGGCTCCCGTAGTAGTGCTTCCTGATGTGCTCCATGTTCACCGTGCTGCTGATCCCGGGGGTCTGGTAGATGTCCTTGGTGTAGTTGAACAGGTTGGGGTACTCCCTCAGGAGCTTTTTGTTGCACTTGAAGTGAACGGCGTAAACCTGAAAAGAGAAGCGAACCGCGGGTCGAAAAATCAAAAATGTATGTTTCTACATGGAAAGTCGTAGCATTTGATTTCTTAGTGTGTGGTATGGTTTTCGCTAAATAAGTTTGCGAGAATAGCTTGATGTATACATGAAACTCAAATTTTAGTAGATATTCTGAATATAATGTGCACACTCTGAACTTTATTGTTAAAATTCTCACCTTTCCTGTTTTTTTCCATAAGAAACCAAACATTTCAGACAGTTCCCTGATTTTTAGTGTAGTAGTAAATTCTCACCAAATTTGATGACTTTGCAGTTAAGATCTTAGCTAACAGTTGATCATTCTCCAATATCTGGAGATATATACTTCTTTTATGGTGATTTGGCCCAAAAAGTCACTTTGGAACCCGGGTGCATTGGAGCCCTATTTTTGAACTGTACCAAAATGCTATTTTGAAGTTTTAAAAAATTCTGAAAATAAATCAACATGTTTATATGACTGTACATTACACATGTGTAAATTTTGATGCTGAAATAAGTAACCATGTGAGTTACACAAAAATGACACAATGGTGATTTTGGAAAGAGGAACAGTGAATGCATTATTCACTATTTGGAAATCACCATTTTGTCATTTTTGTATAGGTCGCATATTTACTTATTTCATTACCAAACTTTACTCATGTGTAATATACATGCATATGATCATGTAGAATTTTTTTCAGAATTTTTTGAAACCTTAAATGTGATTTTCAAAGTATTTAAAATAAGATCCTCCAATACACCCGGGTTTTAAAAATCCACTTTTGGATCCACTAGATTCATAGAACAACTCTTCTGGATCCACTGATTAAGATAGAGTGGACCAGAAAAATGATACAAGAACTTATAGCAGGCAACGATTAAGTTCCACACAAAAAATCCATTCTTCTCATAACTCTAGCTCCAAAAATCCACTATATTCCTAGTGTACATGAGTATTCCAAGGATCACTCACGCATCCATGGGCATAAACACCTCGACAACTCTTTGTCTATTCCATTATGCCGAGGTAGCATCACCTGACGCAAAATTGGGAGGATTGGTAGTCAGGCACCCGTATGGTCTCATCATCACATTTTGAGGAATCCAGTTACCATCCCCGTATGCTTGTGATTTGACGGTTGCCAATGCTTTTGATCAAACCCTGTCTCAACGTTTGTCTCCCTTCAATATCACCATCCATACTTGACTGGGCTGATCATCAAGAGAAGTATTCAAGATCATACCGTTTGGATAGTATATACTTTTCAGGAGACAGGCACTTAAAAGTCTCTGGATTTTGCAGTAGGCATCATGCCCAACATAGCCAAGTTAAAGAGCTCGAAATTGTTGAAACTCAACTCTCCCGTACCTTTTTGTTGGGTCATAATTTCCAAGAAACCCAATCTGGCTTGCATTTGCCCTCTTTGCTACCCCACTAAAACCTCCGATCATCATATTCAAGTGTTCACATAAGCCTCACGGGAGTTTAAAACATGACATGGAGTAAACTGGCACGACCTGTGCAACTGCCTTGACTAGAACCTCTTCACCAGCTATTGACATGTTGTTCTCAGTCCATCCATGTATTCTACTCCACAACTAGTCCTTAAGGTACTTAAACACACCATTCTTGTAGTTCCCAATATCTATAGGCATGCCCAAATAGTTTTCATTTGGGGTTTTATTTGGGACATTTAGGAGAGCTTTTATCTCATTCCGGGTACTTTCCAGCACCTCTTTTGCTCAAGAATATGGATGATTTTGTGTAGTTAATTGACTGACTAGTGGCTTGATAATACATTTTCAATACAAGGTTCTGCACTGATGCTAGATTCTATGATCCTATGGTTTGCAAAAGACATCCACCTCCGAGGGTAGATACCACCATCATCTTCTCGCCACCCTGCTTTCTAAATGAAAGAAGAAGGCCTCCTCGCTTGTGATGTCCAGGCGGATGATGCACACGTAGTGACATTTCCTAATTCATGCTCGTAGCACCAAATAGACGTTGCGACACAATGGGGTGATCATGCGAGTGATATGGGTCAGATAAATGATGACATTTTTTTAGCGGTGTCTTGATTTTTGGTTTCAATTTTTTTCGCTACTGGTTTCCGTTCGATTTTCCTTTTCTTCAGTTTTCATTGTTATTCATGTTTTCTTATTTCTTTTTCTCTTTATTTTTATTTATTTATTCCATCATTTTTAGTGTTTCGTTTACCTTTTCTTTCTTTTCCTCCAGTTTTTGGTTAGTTTAGTTTCCTTTCATTTTTTTCATTTTTGTTTCTCTTTTCTATATATACTTTTTGTACTATGAACATTTTCAAATAAACAATGAATGCAATTTTTAGATATGCATTGAACAATTTTTATTATATAAGTAATAATTTTTATTTTAATATGTGGTGCACATTTTGCATGTACACAACAATGTTTTTAAATGCACCCTAAACATTTTCCGAATATACAATGATTTTTTTAACACATGATGGTTTTTTCCAAATACATGTTTAAAAGAAGTCACAATACCATTTATGATATTTAATTTGCTTTAAAAGTACTTCTTATAAACATATTTTTAAATTTATATAACCCTTTAACCTGGTAACCAATGTAAGATTACTTTTCCAAATAAAAAAAAACTCAAGAAACTTAAAGGGCCGCTCCCCTTCCAGCGCATCTAGGCTGGTACGGGCGTTTGCCCAACTATTCGACGCATGATGAAGCGTCAATTTTTCTTTTCAAGAAGATCATAAAGCGTCATATAAGAGGACTCAGTCGCAATGCTGGACCTGGGCCACAGCCGAACAAGGAGTTTGGTTGGCCCATGTAAGTCTATCGGGCCAAAAGTTCGAATTAGCCCCGATCTTTGAAGCCAAGTCCGCAGGACAGATGCGCTAATTACCCGTCATTAGTACCACCCCGCTTGCTAAAGGGTGGTGAAGGGGGCACCCTCACTATATAATAGCGTCTAGTGCTCTGTTGTAACATACTTACCTGGACGGGGTCTATGGCCGATCAAGAAGGGTCATGGCCTAGGCTAGTGACCAACATTGCACTTGGTTGATGTGCTCGCCTATCATCTCCCCAAGTGGGAGAATGAACGTCATAATTTATGATAGAGGGGGTACGCGTTCGCGCGGCCCCTGCCAATTTCTAAATTAAAATTTTGATAATGTTGTATAAACTTGTAGGTTTCAAGATTTATATTATAAATTATATTTATGCTAGATTTTGCCTAGTATTTCACATTGATTTTGTGAAACATAAGTGTAAAATACTAAAATTCATGGTGGAGAGGAGGTGGTGAAGGCGTGTTTTTTTAACTTCGTCGCTTTTCTACTCCATATTTGTGAGGGCCTGTATGTATGGTGTGATTTTTCTCATTAATATAGTTAAGTAATTTCTTACTTTGATTTGATATTTTTGGTGTAATACAACCATGGATATCTTTTGTCTTGATTTACATCTGTGTTGTCATATTAATGGACGAAAACGACATGGATGCAGAGAACCTTATTACACGCATGCTGCTCCCAGTACCACAACCAGCGCACAGCAAAGACAAAAATCATTATTTGAGAAAAAGGCTTTCACCTTTCAGCTTCGGACACAAGCAAAGCAAATCACATCACAGCATCCCAAGTACACAAGCAAACGGTGGTTCTTTTTACAGGAACAGCCTCTCTCTGTCATGTGGGGCATTGTAGTCGATGTTGGGGCCTTGAGGGATGATCCCGTAGGGGTTGATGGAGGGGTGGCTCCCGTAGTAGTGCTTCCTGATGTGCTCCATGTTCACCGTGCTGTTGATCCCGGGGATCTGGTAGATGTCCTTGGTGTAGTTGAACAGGTTAGGGTACTCTCTCAGGAGCTTCTTGTTGCACTTGAAGTGAACGGCGTAAACCTGGAAAGAGAAACGAACAGCTGAAATCAAAATGTATGTTTCGACATGGAAAGCAGTTTTTTAAAATTTCTTTTTTGCTGCAAGAAATTTGAGTGTCTGAATAGCTAGATACTGAATTGAAATTTAAGTAGATATGCACATTCTGAACTTTATTATTGAATTCTCACCTTCCATGATTTTTTCATGCAAAAAATAGACATTTCAGACAGCTCCCTGATTTTCAGTGCAGTCGTAAATTCTCACCAAATTTGATGACTTTGCAGTTAAAAACTCAGCTAACAGTTGGTCATTAATTCTCCAAAATGTGGAGATATATAGTAGGAGTACTTCTTTTATGGTGGTTTGGCCATTCTATTATATACTCCGGTTGCTAAAAAGGGAACAAGAGGAGGTTTTCTGTTGATCTTCACTTTTTTTCTTATAACAATTCTTAAAAGAGCAGAAGAAAGGAAGCCATATATACCTCGTCAAATCTTATGAGCGTGACGAAGAGGCGGACGTCGGCCTCCGTGAGCTGGTTGCCGCACATGTACCGCTGCTTGCCCAGGATCTCCTCGCACTTGTCCAGAGCCTCGTACAGCGTCGTGACGGCCTCGTCGTATGGCCCCTGCTTCTTGGCGAAGCCGCACTTGTAGACGCCGTTGTTGATGGCGTCGTAGACCAGGCCGTTGACCTCGTCGATGGAGACCTGGAGGTGCGCCGGGTTGAGGTCCAGCCCGGGGTTCTCCGCGATGTCGTTGAACTCGGCGTTGAGCATCCGGATGATCTCGCTGCTCTCGTTGTTCACCACCGTCTTCAGCTGCTTGTCCCACAGCACCTGCCATGGCAACCAAAGATCGATTAGTCAGAAATTACATAATCAGACGGGGATGGGGATGGGGATGAAGAAGAAGAAGACTCACGGGAACAGTTGGCTTGCCGGTGTAGTTGGTGCTCGCGATCTCGTACAGATCCCTGACGCTCTTGGCGCCGTTGAAGGGGTCGGGGCCGGCGCCGGGCACCTCGTCGGCGGTGGCCGGGAACACCCACCCCAGGTGGTCGTCGGACTCCCTGGTCCGCTCGAAGATGGGCTTCACGGACTAAAGAGCCACAAATTTTATCATCAGCTGATGCTCCAGTTAATTCGGTCACCGGAGGTTTGGTCTTGGTTTGCAGGTGTGCTCACCGAGAAGCTGATGGCGTGGTCGAGGCCCTTGAGCTTGAGGTAGGCGAGGCAGCGGGACGCCCAGGGGCAGGCGTAGGAGACGTAGAGGTGGTACCTACCCGCCACCGCGGGGAAGCGGGCGGAGGCGTCCCTGAACACGAAGCTCCGGAAGGTGGACGGCGTCCGGTCGAAGGCGCCGGTGTCGGTGACCTCGTCCAGCGCCGAGCGCGCCATCTGACAAAAAGCAGAGCACCAACCAACCACTGAGCACAACTGACTCCATCGATCGAGCACCGAGCAGCAGAGCGCGGACGTTATTTACCTTGACGGGAGAGGAGGAGGAGGAGGATCCGGCGGCGGCGACAGAGAGCGTCCTGGCGGCGGCGAGGCTGCGGCAGAGGAGGTGGGAGGAGGATGAGGAGGGGACAAGACCCAGCATGGTGAAGTGATGGAGGGAGGAGGGTGTTATAGGCGGCACCGTGATGAACTTTTGTTGTTGTTTATTGTCGGATATAGGCTCGGCACTTGGGCAGGAAAGCGGCCAGGTGAGTGAGTTGGTCGGGGTCGGGCGGCGAACTTGCGCGGTGGGGGGTGGGAAAGCGCCGGTGGCGGCTTCTTCACGTGTGATCGGAGCAGTGACGTGGTTGGACGGCTGTTTTGCGGGAGGAAGCTGGCGTGGCGTGGCGTGGGTGGAGGCGCCGTTGTGACGGAAGAAAGGTCGAAGGTAGTAGGACAGCGGCGGCTATGGCCTGGCTTCATGATGGTTGACTTGGCACTGTGGCAACAGTTTTGCTAGAACTCATCTAGATGAGATATAATTTGGTCGCATTCACCTTTTATAGCTATTGGATGCGATGCTATAAGATGCGTGCGTGTTGATATGGGTTGTATTTGTTCTTGTTTTTAAAGTGAATGAGACCAAATTATATCTCATCTAGATGAGTTATAGGTACTCCCCTGTGGCAAAGGATATTGCGCAAGACCAACAGGTGCACAAAAATTCCGCGCCCATAAATAGTTTTAGTGTGTCACTGTAGCATTTTTAATGTGCCGGACCAAACATTGCTTTAGCGGATGCCTAAAAACACATGCACAAAAGAACACGCAGTGTAAATTGTGAAGCGCGCGCAATCTCGCGCCTTAAATTTGCAGTTTTTAATAGCGTTTTTCAGCGCGGCACAACCCTTTTTTACGCGCGCACTGTTTTTTACAGCTTCTGCTGGAGTTGTCCGGCGCCCAAAGAAACCGGATTTTAGCGCGCGCCTGTTGGAGATGCTCTAAGAGCATTTCTTAGTCTTCAAATGCGCTAGATACACTGCGTGCTAAAAAAAGCATCGAAATGAGCGCTCTAGCAGCCGCGTTATAACCTGCGCGTTGGGGAAAACTGTATCGCGCGCTGCGTATTTGGTATCTACTCACGCGCGCTGCAAAATATGGGGATGCTGCATGTGGGGTCGTCGGATTGAGCACCATGTTTTTGCGCTTCTGGTTAAAGAAAACACCAGCTCGGCGCGTTAGAGCATCTCCAACAGCCGCGCTAAACTAGCGCCATGCCGCAAATTAGTCTGTTTTAGCTAGCGCGCAACGCGGCGGGCCGCTCCAGCGGGCGCGCAAAAACTGCGTGCGCGCTATAACGAGTTGGGCGTTGTCGGAAACACCATCCCGCGCGGTGTATTTCGGGCGCCTACTACAGCGCGCGGCACACTCGACCGCTCGCGCCGCACTCTCTCCTCTCCTCCTCCTACGCCCCGCGCGCGCCGGCGCCGGCGCCCTGCCACCCATGGACGCGCACACCGGCACCCCGCTCACCCTGCTGTACAGCCGCG